>NC_051863.1:88351450-88588950 GCF_015732765.1 Culex quinquefasciatus | reverse complement strand
CAGCTCGCCCATATCGGTGCCAGGGGAGGTCGTACTCTTTGTCGGTAAAACTGGTTCGGGGACAAATTTTCGTTTGATGACGTTATCGCTGGGATTGGGAATGCCAAGTTGGCAGTTAAGGGAAAAGCTAGGGGCAAAGATCTTGGCCGTGTTGAGGTTTTTAAAGTAGATGCAGTACGTCGAGGTCTAGATAGCGTCTCCAAGAACTTTCTAGCCTCTCAGGGCGAAGATTCCGGGTTGGAGGAAGTCGGTTTTGCCCCAGCGGTATTAACCGGAGGCGGCCCGCTTGGCAAACCCGACGGTGTTCACGTGATCGTTTTCTGGGAGGATGACGACTGAAAGTCCGAAATCGATCGGGAGCTGCTTGATGCAAAATCCCGGAATGACCTTCTAGCGAGGCGCGTCCATCTTTCAGCAGACACGCGGAATGTGAATCGCTAGAAATTCGACCACCCTCGAGATTCCCCCCGGACGATGGTTCACTCTAGTAATCATCGTCCTCATCCGGAACTTGTTCCGTTTGAATCAAAACAAAACATAAACAATAACATTGCGCGAAATGTCATGTCAAAGTCAGAGCTGCCAGTTGATGACATTTCGATCCGTCATTTTTGACAGTGAACCGGTCGTGCCGAGGGGTCATAAAAAGGTTGAGTCATGGTTCAGAGTCCACTGTGTAGTCTTTTATTAGTCTATGGAGTAACCGCGAGGTTCCGCTACTCACAATCGAGTCAAAAAATTCAAAAACGCGTGCTAATGGTCTATCCTAAATGACAGCGTGCCTTTCGATAAACGATTCTATAGAAATGAGTTTTTCACCGTGAAAATTAAAGACATTATTTGGATTGTATCAATCTACTGGTACAGTTGACAAACTAACGAAACGACAGCAAAATGATCAAGAACGCGTATACTAAATTATCAAATAATGACCCTATAACGATTATTTTCAATAAAATATGATTTGGATTTATCGACCGATTCTGTAGATTTTACGCGGCTTTAAATATTTATTGGGCTAAACATGAAAAAAGAACAAATAAACTCATACACACTCTCATACACACATAAACTAATTTACATGTTTAGACCTGGACATTATAACGGTTTTTGAATTAGACTTGAGATTTTTTGAAAGGCATCAATATAATGAAAACAATCTGTACTGCAAAAATAAAAAGTAACAAAGTACCCTAAGTTGGGTAGAATTTCCAGCAATAGTAGATTATCTATAGTTCCTGATAAGTGGCTGTTACACACACACACACACACACACACACACACACACACACACACACGCGCACGCGCGCGCTTGATATGTCATCATGGAACGAGCTCACCCGGGTCTTGAAGACTGGAGACTGCTCGCCGTTCTCCATTCGCCGCCGCAGCATCGAAATCGGGTGTAACCCGACCACACCACCGACGACTGCTGCGCCGCACAAATCCGTTTGTCGTTGGCCTCACTGCTCCGTGTATTCAACATACGTCCTACTGGAAGCCGCTCCTCTCACATGGTCAAAAAACAATAAAAACTGCAACATAACCTAAAAATCCGAAATGACAGCACGACAATAGCACGACATTCTAAATAACAAAACCGTGCGACGTCGGTCGAATGTCGTACGACAATGTCGTACAATTTCGATCATCGATCGCACGACAAATACGACATTTTGGTGCAAAAACGTATGACATTCGTGCGAAAGTCGCACGACATTGTCGTGCGACGTCGTACGATTGCACGGACGACAAACGACGGACGTCTGACAGACTTTTCAGTCAGGGTCGTGGCGAATGTGATTGCCGCCATTTTGTTAAGTTGCCATGTTCTTTCATTTTCTTTTGTCGAAGGAGAATGACGTATTTTCTACGCCACCAACTCGGTAAGTTAATTGTTCAAGAAAATGGCTCAACATAAGTAATAAATCTTTCCTTAATTTCAGCAGATATACAAACAAGATGGATCTTCTGGCCAAAACCGCGGAAATCGTCAAAATCGATAATGACACAAAGGCCCAGGGACAATCGCTTGGACGGATCGGAGCTATAATTAAAAAGACAAATGTTCCAGATCGTTCCATTACTGAAAGGAAAGGAATAGGATAAGGAAGGATATAAACATTTAAATGTAGGCAGTATAATTGAAGAAGATTCCCGGAAGCTGGTAGAAAGATAATAACAATTTAAAAAAAAATCTCCAGATGGTTCCATTGCTATTTTAGTGACTGTAGTTAGTTCATAAAATTTGATCATATATGGTAAGGAGGAATGATAGAAAAAAGGATAATGAATAGGAATGATATGAACATTCATATAAATCAAATAAAGAATAGATAATATGTATAAGCAGTTCATTTATAAATGATCCAGGAACTCGCAAAAATCGCTTCTGCACCACTAATTGCCTCCACTGCTGGCACTGAACCCGCAACCTTTGGAGTGTTAACATTCACACAATTTCTCGCAGACCTTCAAGTAAACCAAGAAAACTTGCGAGCATTGCAATTATGCAATAGAAGAAGAATAGCCGTGTTGCAGTTCGCCGACTCAGCAATGGCCTCGTCCATCATCGACAAACCTCTGGTATATCAGGGTTGCAAAATCCCGATTTACCTGGACAACAACGCTACGGAAGTTCGTATGCTACCTCTAGGCATAAGCAATGATGACGTAGTCAAAGTGATGAGTAAATACGGCGACATTTTGACCATCACCAACGACCGCTGGATTAACTTCTTCCCAGGGATCCCAAATGGAGTTCGGACCCTGCGGATGGTGCTGAAACAGCCAACGCCGAAATCAATAACTGTAAACAATGCTGCTGCAGCAGTGACGATTATAGGCAAAAAAACGCTTTGCAAACTCAAAGCAAAGAACAAAAAATGTGCGGATTCGAGTAAAAAGGTGAACCAAAACAGCAGTAAAAAACCGATTGAACCTGAGCCAAGCAGTAGCAGCAATAAAAGCAACAACAGTAAACCAGAACAAAATGCAATGGAAACAAGTGAAATTGACGAAGAAGACAACGATGGATTCGAGACCGTGCTTTCTAAGCACACTCGCAAAACCGGAAGCGCTTACAGGCATATTTGGACGCGGATGACGAATTAACAACAAAACGAAGAGAGATGGCAGCAGAAGAAACAGATGAAGAAGATGAAGATGTCATAAAAGCAAAATATTATAAGAAAAAGTGTTGTGAGATAACTTCTAAATCCCTCGAAGAAGAGGACGAAGATAAACTTGAAGAACTTGATAATTTACTCTCTAAATATTCCGCTAAATATTTGAAACATAGACAGAAATCGTTAGAAAAAAGGCATGGTAATAATTATTGATATATAGCCAGACAAGTGTTTTTAAACTCTGTAATCTTTCCTCTTTCACTATCCACCTTGAAGAGATGAATGCACAATGGTGTAAAGTCTCTATAATAAAACAAAAAAAAATGTAGGCAGTATAATTGAAGAAGATTCCCGGAAGCTGGTAGAAAGATAATAACAATTTAAAAAAAAATCTCCAGATGGTTCCATTGCTATTTTAGTGACTGTAGTTAGTTCATAAAAGGAGAATGGGCGAATTTGGTCCAAGGATGTACACGAACGGGACCAACTTTTTTCGAAAGATCTCGCCGAGACATGAAAAAAAGTCTTCTGGACCAACTCTCTAAACCCCGGGGTTCAAAAGTTACATGTTGTTGAAGTTTGAGCATTTTGGGTAAAAATGTACAAAAAATCGTATTTTTGCTATTTCTAAAATCATTTATAAAATCTCTGTTTCATTATGGATTTCGATTTTCTTGACTTCATTCGACGCGTATCAGCAAAAACTATGAATTCTGTGAATACAAAGAGACGAGTTGTTCCTTTTAATTCCGCTATATATTTTAATATCTTGACAGATACGTATTTCGTCTACTACTTGCAGACTTCATCAGTGTTCTGTTCTCGACTGAAGGTTCATCGCTGGTGTATCCATATTTGTAGTTACTGTAGGTACTACCTCCTCGTTCTTCTTTGTGCCTGTATAGGTAACAGCTTAAACAGCCACGTTGAGCCGTTACCTGAATCCTTGTTGAGTAAACGTTTGTTGCCTGCCTTGAAGATTTCCAAACTTTCAGCGACAGCCAGCTTCGATGGGTTAGTGATGTGTCTTAAGATGACCGCGTCGCTAGCTGTGATGTTATGTTTTTCCTCGATGATGTGTTCGGTTACTGCTGACTTGAAATGGGGGACAAATCCTTTCCGTTTTTCCTCCATGGCAATTTTGACATATGTGTGTATATGCTCATCCAACCTGGTTTGCAGCAATCTCTTAGTTTGTCCAATGTAGCTCATATCACAGTGGCCGCAGGATACCTCGTAGATGCCGGGTTTGCCTAAAGTCGGTATGGGGTCTTTCGTTGAACCTAAGATGGATTCCAACTGGCTGTTTCTACTGCTGAACACTAAATCGATGCCAAATTTAGCCAGTTTTTGTCGTAATGGGCGTGTTATCCTGTAGTCGAATTCTACTGCTGCTCTTCGCAGTGGCTCTGCTGATGACGTAAGGGTTGTGAGTGAAGTTCTGTGCAGTTTTCTTTCCTTCTTATCGATGATTGCTTGGATAGTTGTTCTGCTGTAACCGTTGATTTCCGCTGTTTCAAATATGTACTCCAATTCTTTCTGTTTTCCTGCTTCGCTGAGGGTAAAGTTGTCATCCTATGTATAAAATAATGATATGCTGCCATCTTATGTTGGAATGAATGGTTTGACGTGGCTGGGATTGTTCTTCTGGTGTTTGTTGGCTTCCTGTAGATCTCGAAAGAAAACGAAGATGGGCAACCTGGTTCTCTTAGGATCAGGATGTCTAAGAAAGGTAACTTTCCTTCGACTTCCATTTCGTAAGTGAATTTGATGCTCCTGCGTGCACTGTTTATGGTGTCCAGTACCGTTGTTAGTGAGTCCCTTTGATGATGCAGAAGATGTCATCTACGTATCTCCACCAACGTTCTGGTAGTAGGTTTTGGTTTGTAGTTCGTGTTCCAAAGCTGCCATATAAACATCGCTCATGAACGGTGACAGTGGGTTACCCATCGATGCTCCCATCCTCTGTTGGTAGATGCAATCCCTGAACTGGAAGTAGCTCTGTTCCATGCATAATTTGACGAATGTTATATACTGGATCGTTTTTGTCTCCATGGTTCTCCCTCGTATTGTGATTGCAGCCAATCCCGTAGAGTTCCTATTGCGTTTTTACTGGTATGCTTGGGAACAGTGCTGTTACGTCGAAGGAAACCATTATTTCATCCTCAGCTATCGGTCCCGACTCTAAGAGCTCCTTTGTGAACACCTGCGAACTGATGATCGAACGGCTCGGGAAGGGTTTCGGCATACTCTTGAATTCCTCGACAAGCCACTTTGCGATCCGACTGGTTGGGGCATCCACTGCTGAAATGATTTCTCGCATCTCGTTGCCTGGTTTATGCACTTTAGGTAGTGCTTTAATCCTTGGTAGAGTTGGGTTCGGTACTCTCAACGATTTTGCAGTTTTCCCAACCGATTTCAAAAGGCCTGCACATTCTTTGATGGTGTTCTCTACTTTTTTGACCATATCGATTAGCGTGTATCCTCGTTGTAGTGAATATTTTTCCCTGTTTCCGAGTTTCTCAAGAAGTTCCTTGTCGTATTCGTCCCGGTCCATGATTACTACCCGGTTTCCTTGTCCGCTTTTAGGTAGTACACGGGTTTCTCCTTGAGTTCCTTCACTACTCGTACTTCGGCGTTGTCCTGGTGTTTTTTTGTTGCTTCTCGTATTAATTTGGATACCGTCATCCTGACGCTGTTGATTTGTGCTGGAAGGAGCGGGGGAGGTTTTGTCTGTTTTCCGTCGATGCTGTTAGCATTGATAACAGTTTCGATGTCGATAACAATGTTTTCCAGGTTTGGTTTTGATGATACCGCGTACTTAAGACCTTTGTTGAGTAAAGTTAACTGTTCTTCTGAAAAAGTTTCAGAAGAACGATTAACAACGAACTCTTCTAAGGGTTTAACTACTGGTTTCATTGTAGGGGCAATGTGGGAAATCAGTTGTCGGAATTTGTTGTCCAGTATCTTGCGTTTCTTTCTGATTCGCACTTCTCGGCTACCTTAACCTTCGTCAAAAGGCTTCGAATTCGATGGGGAATTCTTTGGCTAGTTTCAGATGGAGTGAATAGCATTCGAGAGTTTGATACTCAGTCTACCGTAGAGTTTTTGATGCTCTCTTTGACAAGCTCTAACTCCACCCTCCGGATGATTTTGCTATCCGTATGACCCTTCGTCCTAATCTTGTGGCTAGTTGGTGTAACTCGGTGTTCGACGCATTTTTCAAGAAGGCGATGTCTTTGTGGATACCTGCGATGATTTTCTTCAGTCCGATGAACTTGTTGTGCTCCGAAGGCTTGGTTGCCATGGTAATTGTGGTTTGGTTGAGCGTTTTAGCAGAATGCATTACTGTGAATACAAAGAGACGAGTTGTTCCTTTTAATTCCGCTATATATTTTAATATCTTGACAGATACGTATTTCGTCTACTACTTGCAGACTTCATCAGTGTTCTGTTCTCGACTGAAGGTTCATCGCTGGTGTATCCATATTTGTAGTTACTGTAGGTACTACCTCCTCGTTCTTCTTTGTGCCTGTATAGGTAACAGCTTAAACAGCCACGTTGAGCCGTTACCTGAATCCTTGTTGAGTAAACGTTTGTTGCCTGCCTTGAAGATTTCCAAACTTTCAGCGACAGCCAGCTTCGATGGGTTAGTGATGTGTCTTAAGATGACCGCGTCGCTAGCTGTGATGTTATGTTTTCCTCGATGATGTGTTCGGTTACTGCTGACTTGAAATGGGGACAAATCCTTTCCGTTTTCCTCCATGGCAATTTTGACATATGTGTGTATATGCTCATCCAACCTGGTTTGCAGCAATCTCTTAGTTTGTCCAATGTAGCTCATATCACAGTGGCCGCAGGATACCTCGTAGATGCCGGGTTTGCCTAAAGTCGGTATGGGGTCTTTCGTTGAACCTAAGATGGATTCCAACTGGCTGTTTCTACTGCTGAACACTAAATCGATGCCAAATTTAGCCAGTTTTTGTCGTAATGGGCGTGTTATCCTGTAGTCGAATTCTACTGCTGCTCTTCGCAGTGGCTCTGCTGATGACGTAAGGGTTGTGAGTGAAGTTCTGTGCAGTGTGCAAGATACTGGACAACAAATTCCGACAACTGATTTCCCACATTGCCCCTACAATGAAACCAGTAGTTAAACCCTTAGAAGAGTTCGTTGTTAATCGTTCTTCTGAAACTTTTTCAGAAGAACAGTTAACTTTACTCAACAAAGGTCTTAAGTACGCGGTATCATCAAAACCAAACCTGGAAAACATTGTTATCGACATCGAAACTGTTATCAATGCTAACAGCATCGACGGAAAACAGACAAAACCTCCCCTCCTTCCAGCACAAATCAACAGCGTCAGGATGACGGTATCCAAATTAATACGAGAAGCAACAAAAACACCAGGACAACGCCGAAGTACGAGTAGTGAAGGAACTCAAGGAGAAACCCGTGTACTACCTAAAAGCGGACAAGGAAACCGGGTAGTAATCATGGACCGGGACGAATACGACAAGGAACTTCTTGAGAAACTCGGAAACAGGGAAAAATATTCACTACAACGAGGATACACGCTAATCGATATGGTCAAAAAAGTAGAGAACACCATCAAAGAATGTGCAGGCCTTTTGAAATCGGTTGGGAAAACTGCAAAATCGTTGAGAGTACCGAACCCAACTCTACAAGGATTAAAGCACTACCTAAAGTGCATAAACCAGGCAACGAGATGCGAGAAATCATTTCAGCAGTGGATGCCCCAACCAGTCGGATCGCAAAGTGGCTTGTCGAGGAATTCAAGAGTATGCCGAAACCCTTCCTGAGCCGTTCGATCATCAGTTCGCAGGTGTTCACAAAGGAGCTCTTAGAGTCGGGACCGATAGCTGAGGATGAAATAATGGTTTCCTTCGACGTAACAGCACTGTTCCCAAGCATACCAGTAAAAACGCAATAGGAACTCTACGGGATTGGCTGCAATCACAATACGAGGGAGAACCATGGAGACAAAAACGATCCAGTATATAACATTCGTCAAATTATGCATGGAACAGAGCTACTTCCAGTTCAGGGATTGCATCTACCAACAGAGGATGGGAGCATCGATGGGTAACCCACTGTCACCGTTCATGAGCGATGTTTATATGGCAGCTTTGGAACACGAACTACAAACCAAAACCTACTACCAGAACGTTGGTGGAGATACGTAGATGACATCTTCTGCATCATCAAAAGGGACTCACTAACAACGGTACTGGACACCATAAACAGTGCACGCAGGAGCATCAAATTCACTTACGAAATGGAAGTCGAAGGAAAGTTACCTTTCTTAGACATCCTGATCCTAAGAGAACCAGGTTGCCCATCTTCGTTTTCTTTCGAGATCTACAGGAAGCCAACAAACACCAGAAGAACAATCCCAGCCACGTCAAACCATTCATTCCAACATAAGATGGCAGCATATCATTATTTTATACATAGGATGACAACTTTACCCCTCAGCGAAGCAGGAAAACAGAAAGAATTGGAGTACATATTTGAAACAGCGGAAATCAACGGTTACAGCAGAACAACTATCCAAGCAATCATCGATAAGAAGGAAAGAAAACTGCACAGAACTTCACTCACAACCCTTACGTCATCAGCAGAGCCACTGCGAAGAGCAGCAGTAGAATTCGACTACAGGATAACACGCCCATTACGACAAAAACTGGCTAAATTTGGCATCGATTTAGTGTTCAGCAGTAGAAACAGCCAGTTGGAATCCATCTTAGGTTCAACGAAAGACCCCATACCGACTTTAGGCAAACCCGGCATCTACGAGGTATCCTGCGGCCACTGTGATATGAGCTACATTGGACAAACTAAGAGATTGCTGCAAACCAGGTTGGATGAGCATATACACACATATGTCAAAATTGCCATGGAGGAAAAACGGAAAGGATTTGTCCCCATTTCAAGTCAGCAGTAACCGAACACATCATCGAGGAAAAACATAACATCACAGCTAGCGACGCGGTCATCTTAAGACACATCACTAACCCATCGAAGCTGGCTGTCGCTGAAAGTTTGGAAATCTTCAAGGCAGGCAACAAACGTTTACTCAACAAGGATTCAGGTAACGGCTCAACGTGGCTGTTTAAGCTGTTACCTATACAGGCACAAAAGAAGAACGAGGAGGTAGTACCTACAGTAACTACAAATATGGATACACCAGCGATGAACCTTCAGTCGAGAACAGAACACTGATGAAGTCTGCAAGTAGTAGACGAAATACGTATCTGTCAAGATATTAAAATATATAGCGGAATTAAAAGGAACAACTCGTCTCTTTGTATTCACAGTAATGCATTCTGCTAAAACGCTCAACCAAACCACAAATATGAATTCTGATATATCTTAGCATGATTGAAACATGATTTCACTTGTTTTTATCCGTTTGAACCGTTTGTGCAAGAGGCATACCATAGAAACAAGTCGAAACTTCAAGGTTTTGAAAACGGATCCGACCCAAACTGCTTCAGTGAGTATGAAAGGCTTCAGTGCAATGTTGTAACAACTTATTGGGATGGTCTGAGTCATCCGAGAACTCCTTGGAGTTAAGACCGGTGAGTCTACCGCCGTAACAAGCAAGATATAGGCGGTTTTTGACCACTGATCATACCCGCATGGCTTCAGTGAGTATGGTAGACTACTATGCTGATGTGTTGGAGTGTCCTGGGTTCTCCTAGGACTCCCTGGAGTTAAGATCTGTAGGTCTACGGCTGTTACAAGGACTCCCTGGAATGGTCCAGAACATCCCAACATAACAGCAATACAGTCTGCCATACTCACTGAATCTTTGCGGTTATGATGCGCGGTTATAAATCGTCGACATTTTTCTTGTTACAGTGACCCAAATATCTTAACTCCAGGGTCCTAGGATGACCAAAGACTTCTTAACACATTAAGAAAGCAGTCTACCATACTGACTGAAGCTATGCGGGTATGTTCCGGGGTCAAAACCGTCGACCTCTTGCTTGTTAAGGCTGTAGCTCCACAGATCATAACTCCAGGAGTCCTATTCGATGACCCAGGACATCCTAACATATTAGCAAAGCAGTCAACCACACTCACTGAAGCTATGCGGGTATGTTCCGTTGTCAAAACCGGTCGACATTGATGCTCGTTACGGTAGTATACCCACAGATCTTAACTCCAGGGAGTCCTAGGAGAACCCAGGACACTCCAACACATCAGCATAGTAGTCTACCGTACTCACTGAAGCCATGCGGGTATGATCAGTGGTCAAAACCGCCGACATCTTGCTTGCTACGGCGGTAGACTCGCAAAAAATAACTCCAAGGAGTTCGCGGATGACTCAGACCATCCCAATAAGTTGTTACAACATTGCACTGAAGCCTTCCATACTCACTGAAGCAGTCTGGGTCGGATCCGGTTTCAATACCTTGAAGTTTCGACTTTTTCTATGGGATGCCTCTGATGCACAAACGGTTCAAACGGATAAAAAAAGAGAAATCATGTTTCAATCATGCTGAGACATATTAGAACTCATAGTTTTTGTTGATACGCGTCGAATGAAGTCAAGATGAGCAAAATCCATAATAAAACAGAACCTTATAAATGATTTTAGAATTAGCAAACCAACGATTTTTGTACATTTTTACCCAAAATGCTCAAACTTCAACAACATGTAACTTTTGAACCCCGGGTTCCAGAGAGTTGGTCCGATGCTTTTTCATGTCTCGGCGAGATCTTGAAAAAGTTGGTCCCGTTCGTGACATCCTTGGACCAGCTCCCATACAAATTTGCCCATTCTCCTTTGATCATATATGGTAAGGAGGAATGATAGAAAAAAGGATAATGAATAGGAATGATATGAACATTCATATAAATCAAATGAAGAATAGATAATATGTATAAGCAGTTCATTTATAAATGATCCAGGAACTCGCAAAAATCGCTTCTGCACCACTAATTGCCTCCACTGCTGGCACTGAACCAAACCTTTAGTGTTAACATTCACACAAAAACATTAACATTAATTGAGTAAACATTGGCACAAAATCCGCTCGATACTCTTCAAGAGGTTTCCAATGGGAAAGATATACTTTTACCAAAATGTACACCAAATTTCCATACAAACATACAAAAAGAATAAATCAAATCATAACAACAATGAAACATATCATTCTAAGTATTCTAAGTATTTCAAATGATTGCACATCTGCCAACAATATTTATAATCACGTCACATAAATTACACCTACAATAACTATTATTCTTGCAAAACAACCTTCAATCACCATATCATACGCACTTTCAACTGTTTGTGTACATAAGTAAGCAATCTAAACAACACAACACTTCTCCCAACACAAACTTAACCTGCATAATCACGACTTCGCGTCCCCACTTCCAGCGCACCAATGATGCTATTATTCGATTACCACAATCACTCACCCCAAACGAATAGCGACACAAAAGCACACAAAAAAAAATAACCTGCATAATCACGACTTCGCGTCCCCACTTCCAGCGCACCAATGATGCTATTATTCGATTACCACAATCACTCACCCCAAACGAATAGCGACACAAAAGCACACAAAAAATTAACCTGCATAATCACGACTTCGCGTCCCCACTTCCAGCGCACCAATGATGCTATTATTCGATTACCACAATCACTCACCCCAAACGAATAGCGACACAAAAGCACACAAAAAAATTAACCTGCATAATCACGACTTCGCGTCCCCACTTCCAGCGCACCAATGATGCTATTATTCGATTACCACAATCACTCACCCCAAACGAATAGCGACACAAAAGCACACAAAAAAATTAACCTGCATAATCACGACTTCGCGTCCCCACTTCCAGCGCACCAATGATGCTATTATTCGATTACCACAATCACTCACCCCAAACGAATAGCGACACAAAAGCACACAAAAATTAACCTGCATAATCACGACTTCGCGTCCCCACTTCCAGCGCACCAATGATGCTATTATTCGATTACCACAATCACTCACCCCAAACGAATAGCGACACAAAAGCACACAAAAAAATTAACCTGCATAATCACGACTTCGCGTCCCCACTTCCAGCGCACCAATGATGCTATTATTCGATTACCAGCACACAAAAAAATTGACCTGCATAATCACGACTTCGCGTCCCCACTTCCAGCGCACCAATGATGCTATTATTCGATTACCACAATCACTCACCCCAAACGAATAGCGACACAAAAGCACACAAAAAAATAACCTGCATAATCACGACTTCGCGTCCCCACTTCCAGCGCACCAATGATGCTATTATTCGATTACCACAATCACTCACCCCAAACGAATAGCGACACAAAAGCACACAAAAAAATTAACCTGCATAATCACGACTTCGCGTCCCCACTTCCAGCGCACCAATGATGCTATTATTCGATTACCACAATCACTCACCCCAAACGAATAGCGACACAAAAGCACACAAAAAAATAACCTGCATAATCACGACTTCGCGTCCCCACTTCCAGCGCACCAATGATGCTATTATTCGATTACCACAATCACTCACCCCAAACGAATAGCGACACAAAAGCACACAAAAAAATAACCTGCATAATCACGACTTCGCGTCCCCACTTCCAGCGCACCAATGATGCTATTATTCGATTACCACAATCACTCACCCCAAACGAATAGCGACACAAAAGCACACAAAAAAATTAACCTGCATAATCACGACTTCGCGTCCCCACTTCCAGCGCACCAATGATGCTATTATTCGATTACCACAATCACTCACCCCAAACGAATAGCGACACAAAAGCACACAAAAAAATAACCTGCATAATCACGACTTCGCGTCCCCACTTCCAGCGCACCAATGATGCTATTATTCGATTACCACAATCACTCACCCCAAACGAATAGCGACACAAAAGCACACAAAAAAATTAACCTGCATAATCACGACTTCGCGTCCCCACTTCCAGCGCACCAATGATGCTATAATTCGACTACTTCCAGCGCACCAAATGCTATTAGCGATTACCAGCACACAAAAAAAATTAACCTGCATAATCACGACTTCGCGTCCCCACTTCCAGCGCACCAATGATGCTATTATTCGATTACCACAATCACTCACCCCAAACGAATAGCGACACAAAAGCACACAAAAAAATAACCTGCATAATCACGACTTCGCGTCCCCACTTCCAGCGCACCAATGATGCTATTATTCGATTACCACAATCACTCACCCCAAACGAATAGCGACACAAAAGCACACAAAAAAATAACCTGCATAATCACGACTTCGCGTCCCCACTTCCAGCGCACCAATGATGCTATTATTCGATTACCACAATCACTCACCCCAAACGAATAGCGACACAAAAGCACACAAAAAAATTAACCTGCATAATCACGACTTCGCGTCCCCACTTCCAGCGCACCAATGATGCTATTATTCGATTACCACAATCACTCACCCCAAACGAAAAACACAAATTAACCTGCATAATCACGACTTCGCGTCCCCACTTCCAGCGCACCAATGATGCTATTATTCGATTACCACAATCACTCACCCCAAACGAATAGCGACACAAAAGCACACAAAAATTAACCTGCATAATCACGACTTCGCGTCCCCACTTCCAGCGCACCAATGATGCTATTATTCGATTACCACAATCACTCACCCCAAACGAATAGCGACACAAAAGCACACAAAAAAATAACCTGCATAATCACGACTTCGCGTCCCCACTTCCAGCGCACCAATGATGCTATTATTCGATTACCACAATCACTCACCCCAAACGAATAGCGACACAAAAGCACACAAAAAAATAACCTGCATAATCACGACTTCGCGTCCCCACTTCCAGCGCACCAATGATGCTATTATTCGATTACCAGCACACAAAAAAAATTAACCTGCATAATCACGACTTCGCGTCCCCACTTCCAGCGCACCAATGATGCTATTATTCGATTACCACAATCACTCACCCCAAACGAATAGCGACACAAAAGCACACAAAAAAATTAACCTGCATAATCACGACTTCGCGTCCCCACTTCCAGCGCACCAATGATGCTATTATTCGATTACCACAATCACTCACCCCAAACGAATAGCGACACAAAAGCACACAAAAAAATAACCTGCATAATCACGACTTCGCGTCCCCACTTCCAGCGCACCAATGATGCTATTATTCGATTACCACAATCACTCACCCCAAACGAATAGCGACACAAAAGCACACCAAAAAAAATTAACCTGCATAATCACGACTTCGCGTCCCCACTTCCAGCGCACCAATGATGCTATTATTCGATTACCAGCACACAAAAAAATTAACCTGCATAATCACGACTTCGCGTCCCCACTTCCAGCGCACCAATGATGCTATTATTCGATTACCACAATCACTCACCCCAAACGAATAGCGACACAAAAGCACACCAAAAAAAATTAACCTGCATAATCACGACTTCGCGTCCCCACTTCCAGCGCACCAATGATGCTATTATTCGATTACCAGCACACAAAAAAATTAACCTGCATAATCACGACTTCGCGTCCCCACTTCCAGCGCACCAATGATGCTATTATTCGATTACCAGCACACAAAAAAATTAACCTGCATAATCACGACTTCGCGTCCCCACTTCCAGCGCACCAATGATGCTATTATTCGATTACCACAATCACTCACCCCAAACGAATAGCGACACAAAAGCACATTAACCTGCATAATCACGACTTCGCGTCCCCACTTCCAGCGCACCAATGATGCTATTATTCGATTACCACAATCACTCACCCCAAACGAATAGCGACACAAAAGCCCAACCAAAAAAAAAATAACCTGCATAATCACGACTTCGCGTCCCCACTTCCAGCGCACCAATGATGCTATTATTCGATTACCACAATCACTCACCCCAAACGAATAGCGACACAAAAGCACACAAAAAAAAAATAACCTGCATAATCACGACTTCGCGTCCCCACTTCCAGCGCACCAATGATGCTATTATTCGATTACCACAATCACTCACCCCAAACGAATAGCGACACAAAAGCACACAAAAAAATAACCTGCATAATCACGACTTCGCGTCCCCACTTCCAGCGCACCAATGATGCTATTATTCGATTACAAGCACACAAAAAAAAATTAACGTGCATAATCACGACTTCGCGTCCCCACTTCCAGCGCACCAATGATGCTATTATTTGATTACCACAATCACTCACCCCAAACGAATAGCGACACAAAAGCACACAAAAAAAATTAACCTGCATAATCACGACTTCGCGTCCCCACTTCCAGCGCACCAATGATGCTATTATTCGATTACCAGCACACAAAAAAAAATTAACCTGCATAATCACGACTTCGCGTCCCCACTTCCAGCGCACCAATGATGCTATTATTCGATTACCAGCACACAAAAAAAAAATTGACCTGCATAATCACGACTTCGCGTCCCCACTTCCAGCGCACCAATGATGCTATTATTCGATTACCACAATCACTCACCCCAAACGAATAGCGACACAAAAGCACACAAAAAAAAAATTGACCTGCATAATCACGACTTCGCGTCCCCACTTCCAGCGCACCAATGATGCTATTATTCGATTACCACAATCACTTACCCCAAACGAATAGCGACACAAAAGCACACCAAAAAAATAACCTGCATAATTACGACTTCGCGTCCCCACTTCCAGCGCACCAATGATGCTATTATTCGATTACCACAATCACTCACCCCAAACGAATAGCGACACAAAAGCACACAAAAAAATTAACCTGCATAATCACGACTTCGCGTCCCCACTTCCAGCGCACCAATGATGCTATTATTCGATTACCACAATCACTCACCCCAAACGAATAGCGACACAAAAGCACACAAAAAAATTAACCTGCATAATCACGACTTCGCGTCCCCACTTCCAGCGCACCAATGATGCTATTATTCGATTACCACAATCACTCACCCCAAACGAATAGCACACAAAAGCACAAAAAAATTAACCTGCATAATCACGACTTCGCGTCCCCACTTCCAGCGCACCAATGATGCTATTATTCGATTACCACAATCACTCACCCCAAACGAATAGCACACAAAAGCACAATTAACCTGCATAATCACGACTTCGCGTCCCCACTTCCAGCGCACCAATGATGCTATTATTCGATTACCACAATCACTCACCCCAAACGAATAGCGACACAAAAGCACAAAAAAAATTAACCTGCATAATCACGACTTCGCGTCCCCACTTCCAGCGCACCAATGATGCTATTATTCGATTACCACAATCACTCACCCCAAACGAATAGCGACACAAAAGCACACAAAAAAAATAACCTGCAAAATCACGACTTCGCGTCCCCACTTCCAGCGCACCAATGATGCTATTATTCGATTACCAGCACACAAAAAAATAACCTGCATAATCACGACTTCGCGTCCCCACTTCCAGCGCACCAATGATGCTATTATTCGATTACCACAATCACTCACCCCAAACGAATAGCGACACAAAAGCACAAAAAAATTAACCTGCATAATCACGACTTCGCGTCCCCACTTCCAGCGCACCAATGATGCTATTATTCGATTACCACAATCACTCACCCCAAACGAATAGCGACACAAAAGCACACAAAAAAATTAACCTGCATAATCACGACTTCGCGTCCCCACTTCCAGCGCACCAATGATGCTATTATTCGATTACCACAATCACTCACCCCAAACGAATAGCGACACAAAAGCACAAAAAAATTAACCTGCATAATCACGACTTCGCGTCCCCACTTCCAGCGCACCAATGATGCTATTATTCGATTACCACAATCACTCACCCCAAACGAATAGCGACACAAAAGCACACAAAAAAATAACCTGCACACGACTTCGCGTCCCCACTTCCAGCGCACCAATGATGCTATTATTCGATTACCACAATCACTCACCCCAAACGAATAGCGACACAAAAGCACACAAAAAAATAACCTGCATAATCACGACTTCGCGTCCCCACTTCCAGCGCACCAATGATGCTATTATTCGATTACCACAATCACTCACCCCAAACGAATAGCGACACAAAAGCACACAAAAAAATAACCTGCATAATCACGACTTCGCGTCCCCACTTCCAGCGCACCAATGATGCTATTATTCGATTACCACAATCACTCACCCCAAACGAATAGCGACACAAAAGCACACAAAAAAAAATAACCTGCATAATCACGACTTCGCGTCCCCACTTCCAGCGCACCAATGATGCTATTATTCGATTACCACAATCACTCACCCCAAACGAATAGCGACACAAAAGCACACAAAAAAATTAACCTGCATAATCACGACTTCGCGTCCCCACTTCCAGCGCACCAATGATGCTATTATTCGATTACCACAATCACTCACCCCAAACGAATAGCGACACAAAAGCACACAAAAAAATTAACCTGCATAATCACGACTTCGCGTCCCCACTTCCAGCGCACCAATGATGCTATTATTCGATTACCACAATCACTCACCCCAAACGAATAGCGACACAAAAGCACACAAAAAAATTAACCTGCATAATCACGACTTCGCGTCCCCACTTCCAGCGCACCAATGATGCTATTATTCGATTACCAGCACACAAAAAAAAATTAACCTGCATAATCACGACTTCGCGTCCCCACTTCCAGCGCACCAATGATGCTATTATTCGATTACCACAATCACTCACCCCAAACGAATAGCGACACAAAAGCACACAAAAAATTAACCTGCATAATCACGACTTCGCGTCCCCACTTCCAGCGCACCAATGATGCTATTATTCGATTACCAGCACACACAAAAAAATTGACCTGCATAATCACGACTTCGCGTCCCCACTTCCAGCGCACCAATGATGCTATTATTCGATTACCACAATCACTCACCCCAAACGAATAGCGACACAAAAGCACACCAAAAAAATAACCTGCATAATCACGACTTCGCGTCCCCACTTCCAGCGCACCAATGATGCTATTATTCGATTACCACAATCACTCACCCCAAACGAATAGCGACACAAAAGCACACAAAAAAAAAATAACCTGCATAATCACGACTTCGCGTCCCCACTTCCAGCGCACCAATGATGCTATTATTCGATTACCACAATCACTCACCCCAAACGAATAGCGACACAAAAGCACACAAAAAATTTAACCTGCATAATCACGACTTCGCGTCCCCACTTCCAGCGCACCAATGATGCTATTATTCGATTACCACAATCACTCACCCCAAACGAATAGCGACACAAAAGCACACAAAAAAATAACCTGCATAATCACGACTTCGCGTCCCCACTTCCAGCGCACCAATGATGTTATTATTCGATTACCACAATCACTCACCCCAAACGAATAGCGACACAAAAGCACACACAAAAATTAACCTGCATAATCACGACTTCGCGTCCCCACTTCCAGCGCACCAATGATGCTATTATTCGATTACCACAATCACTCACCCCAAACGAATAGCGACACAAAAGCACACAAAAAAATTAACCTGCATAATCACGACTTCGCGTCCCCACTTCCAGCGCACCAATGATGCTATTATTCGATTACCACAATCACTCACCCCAAACGAATAGCGACACAAAAGCACACAAAAAAATTTAACCTGCATAATCACGACTTCGCGTCCCCACTTCCAGCGCACCAATGATGCTATTATTCGATTACCACAATCATGTAATAGTCTGAACACCACTGCATTCCCAACATACCCATTCACACTTAATTTCCATTCTTATTACCATGCCCGGACCTCGTACAAGAAGACCAGGTTTTGTCTTTCAAAACACAAACCCTGCCTGGCTGTAGAGCCCACACACAGTTAGAACCGCTTGGCGCAACCATAATTGCTGATGCTTGCGTATAGCTTTTTCGAACCATATTTCGGTTCATCGACAATTGGCCGGGACGCTGACTCCTGCTGAGCCAGCGCAAGGGTTCAACTCAGTACAAGCCAACTCCAGAAGTCCATACTGTAGCACGTAAGTGTCACCACTCAAATTACATGTGATGCAACAAATTTGACTAGTATAAATACCCGAGTTCAAATAAACAAAAATTAGTCTTTTCGGCTGGTACATCAAGGCGACTTGTCTACTTTATTTCGAGCTCCGAGCTGGTTACTGCTCCTCGCAGTCTACCACACCTTGGATAGCTCTTAATGCAAAGAAAGTCCCTGCAGGTTTCCCCGCGGTTCTTCCGCCTCGTAGTGCCGAACATTTGAGTTATTACATGGCGACCGTGAGCAGCGGCTCGGACGCAACGCGCCGCGAACTTTAAAGCGAATCGAAATCACGAAAAAAAAAATTCTGTGGATAAGTGAAAAGTGAAAATTTCGGTGCTTGTGAAAATGGGTTGGTTCAGCGCAGACGAAATCGTCGCAGTTGACAACAGTTCAACCCATGACGCGATCCAGTCGATTTCAATTGCACTGCTTGCATTAGCAGCGCTGGCGTATGGAATTTTCAAATTGTGCAACGCGCACCACCGCCACCAGTCCCAGCAAGTGGCTGAGCGAGCCATTCGGATGGCTAATGTGTAAAAAAAAAAACATCAAAAAGTGCTCAGACAGGACTTCGCGTCAGAATTTTCGCGCCACGCCGACCCGATGCGCGTTTGGATGTTTTCACGCCGCGTAATGAGCTGCGATGTTGTCCGCGTAGTTAGTACACAGTTAAAATGAAAAAGGAATATGTATCGAACGTGAAAGTGGCAGATTATGACCTGTTGTGGAAACTCGAACTAGTGAGACGAACTGTGGTACACAAATTGAAGACCACCAACCTTTCGGTTAACAGCCAATTGAACAACCAACCGAGACACCGAAAGCGAAAAATTCAAAAAGTTTAGTGAAAGTGTTATAGAAAATGCGCACAGAAAATGACGAAAAACAATCTAACAAACGATTTACGGAAACTTCAATCAACGCTAAAATCAAAGAAACCAATACAGTTGGGCAACAACCAACTAAAAAGTTGTTTAATAGCGGAAAAACTAGCAAAAAATGCTGCCAACGGTAAAATAATAATAAATAGTGAAGTACAAAAAATAGTAATGGTGAAGCCAAAGCCTATAAAGAAAAAAAAAATTGTGGATTTCCTGAAAAGTAGCAGAATTCTCCCAACCATTACCGGGCATGTACTCATGTCAACAACGAGAGGACTGATGACCCACCATCAGGCCATCCAGGACCAAACCGGTGGAATCATCTTGGCGATCATCTACTAAGACGCGATCGCAACGAGCAACGAGTTGGAATCGAATGGGGTCACCAACAACAGCAGCAAAGCAGAGACAACACCCATCAGGCCCATCATCTACTAAGGAAAGATCATCAGCTAAGTAAAATGAAATCTATCAATAAGCTAAATGACAAGATAAATTCTATAAATGAATAGCATAGATGAAAATATAGCAACTCTGCAAAGAATTCTTACTTCGTCAAAAAAAAAAAAATCCGTACAGAAGATTTTTAAACAAAACATTACTCTTAAAAGGAAATAGCCAGAGATTGTTATATAAAAATAGAAAATTTTCTGCTTCTTAAAGAAGAAAAAATAGAATCAAATGAACTTAACTTTTATATAAAGGCATCTAGAAACATCTTAAAAAAAAAAATTGAAGATTTTATAGATCTTAAGATCAAAACTGGTAAAATACGATTATCTTTCAAGACAACCGTTAAAATAATAATAACCTTAATTAAGTTATATTCATTTACAAAAGATAATAGCATGACTACAATTCAGGAAATCATAAAAACAGCCTCTGCTCTGGTGCCAGAGTATGATGGCAACCCGGAAAAATTAGAATCTGTCATTGCCTCTATCAGAGCTTTAAACCCAATTGAAGACAATTTAGACGGTACCACTATGATACCACCTAGATGTGAAATTTTTAAACAGATCGTTATTAATAAAGATGATCAGGATTATGTGACCATTTCTAATGAAATAGCACCAGGTGTTGTCTGTGCTAATACAATTTTTAATAAAAATAATCCTATAGTTAAGATTGTTAACACAAATAATTATATGGTAAAGTTGCAAAAGAATTTCGAAATTCAAATTACACCTTTGAAAATTTTTAACAAATACACTTTTGATAAAGTTTCTGAAAATAGGAACGAAAAACTATTTTCAGAACTTAATTTGAATAAAGTACCAAGCTACGTGCAAAAAGATTTTAAAACCTTGTGTGAGAAATTTAATGATGTATTCTCCTTAAAAGATGATTTTCTCACTTGCAACAATTTTTATAAACAGAATATAAATTTGAATGACCCTAGTCCTGCTTATATAAAAAAAACGACAGGACTCCGGAAGTTCATAAGGAAGAAATTAAAAAACAAGTTGCGAAAATGCTGCACGAAGACATTATACAACCTTCCGTATCCCCATACAATTCTCCAATTTTACTTGTCCTTAAAAAAATCTTCAACAGACGAAAAAAAAATGGCGTCTAGTTGTAGATTTCAGACAACTTAATAAAAAAATAATTGCGGATAAATTTCCATTACCCCGCATAGATGACATCCTAGACCAATTAGGCAGAGCCCGATATTTTTCGACTCTAGACCTAATGTCGGGATTTCATCAAATTGAACTAAATGATGAATCTAAACAATTCACAGCTTTTTCAACGGATTCGGGACATTTTGAATTTAACCGACTTCCGTTTGGTTTAAATATATCTCCAAATAGTTTTCAACGCATGATGACGATAGTCCTTAGTGGACTACCGCCCGAATGCGCGTTTTTGTATATAGATGATATTATAATAACAGGCTGTTCTATCAAACACCATCTGAAAAATATCGAGCATGTATTTCAAAGATTGCGAAAGTACAATTTAAAACTAAATCCAGCAAAATGTAAATTTTTCTGTGCCGAAGTTACATACCTCGGGCATCATATATCTGATCCATAGCTAACTTTGCAGAAAAGGCAGCATCCTTAAATCCCCCTTTAAAAAAAAAAAAAAAAGTCAGCAACATTCGTCTGGACAACAGAGTGTGAAAAAGCATTTACTACTCTTAAAAATGAATTAAAATCCAACAATTTTGAAATTTCCAGATTTCAAAAAACATTTCTTTTACTTATTTCAAACCATACTTATATGGTAGAAATTTCACAGTTTTGACTGACCATAAACCTTTAGTGTATCTATATTCGCTAAAAGACCTGTCTTCAAAACTGGCAAGAATGAGACTCGATCTTCGCGAGTTCTCATTTGGAATAGATTATGTGAAAGGAAAGGATAACGTAGGGCCCGACGCCCTTTCACGAATCATAATCAGTTCCGAAGATCTCGAAGCCCTTGCAAACATTTATGTTACAACAAGAGCTAAAACAAAAGAATTGACCAAAAACACGGAACATAATGCTATTAGGACTGATCAGCTAAAAGCATATGATTCCATAAACAATATCGACGCTTTTAAACTACCAAAAATAAAATTTACTGTGAAACTGGATTGTATAGAAATATCTATAAGAACCAAAAACTCGAAAGGAGAACTTGCCAAGACACAAGTTCATCCGGTTTTTCGGTCTGATTAAAGGGATGCATCCGATCAATTAATGAAATGGCCAAAAAGCTGCGCATAAAAACAATCGCATTAAATAATGCTGATTGTATATTTCAAGAAATTTCCCGGGAAGAGTTCAAAAGCGCATGCAACAAACATTTAAGTGACGTCACAATTATATTCTACAATCCAGCACAAGTAATACAATCCCAAGACGAAATAATAAAAATAATAAAAGAAAACCACGATACCCCTACGGGAGGACACGTTGGCATTAACAAATTGATAAACAAACTAAGACGAAATTATTATTGGAAAAAACATGAAAAGCAGTATCACAAACTTTGTGAAAAAACTGCACCCCATGTAAAATAAACAAACATAAAATAAAAACAAAAGAAATTTTTGAAAAAAAAAAAAAAAAAAAACTTCCACACTATCAAAAGCATTCGAAATTTTATCAATAGACACCGTGGGTCCATTTACAAGAACCACGAAAGGTCATCGTTATGCACTAACAGCACAGTGTGACCTAACAAAATACATGGTAACTGTACCGTTAGTGGATAAACAAGCAAACACATTGCCAAAAGCTCTAATAGAAAATATTATTCTGATTTTTGGTTGCCCAAAAATAATTAAGAAACGAAGTTTTTAACGAAATTTGTAAAGATTTAAAAATTTCTCAAAATTTTCTACAGCATATCATCCTTAAACAATAGGAGCCCTTGAACGCAGTCATCGTTGTTTAAATGAATATCTACGGCAATTCATAAATGAACAACATGATGACTGGGATTCATGGTTACCATATTACTCATTCTGTTACAACACTACTCCACATACTGAACATTCTTATGCTCCATTCGAATTAATATTTGGCTCTCAGCCAAATTTTCCAAAAACAATTCAAGAGACCGCAAAAATTGACCCAGTTTATAAGGAACTTAAATTTAAATAAAAAAGGCACCCTAAAAGCAAAAGAATTACTAGAAAAGTCTAAAATAAAGGCAATTCATAAGCAAGAAAAAATAAATCCAATAGACATTTCAGTAAATGACACTGTTTTGCTAAAGTCGAGAACAGAAAAGAAAAATTAGATCAGGTATACTCAGGTCCCTATCAAGTAATTGAAATTTTGCATCCGAATATTAAAATTTAAACACAAAATCACAAAAGACTCCCAAATAGTACACAAAAACAGAATAGTACAATAAACCCACCGAGCCTAACCTTGAAAAAGGTAGGTTAAATTTTTCCCAGTATTAAGCTGAGGAAGTGCGAAACTCGGTAATAAAAAAAAAAATATATATATATATATAAACCAAAAATTGTAAAAAAAAAGAAAAAGAAGAAAATTAAACGCTCACTCAACAATACAAATACAACCATACACATACACAATGTAACAAAACACAATGTAACAAAACAAACACACAACAACAAAAATTCATCAATATATCAAATAAATTGTAAATGGCTACTGGAGAATGGCAAAGAATAATTTTACTTCATAAAACTATTCCTTCAAAGGGGGGAAGGTGTAATAGTCTGAACACCACTGCATTCCCAACATACCCATTCACACTTAATTTCCATTCTTATTACCATGCCCGGACCTCGTACAAGAAGACCAGGTTTTGTCTTTCAAAACACAAACCCTGCCTGGCTGTAGAGCCCACACACAGTTAGAACCGCTTGGCGCAACCATAATTGCTGATGCTTGCGTATAGCTTTTTTTCGAACCATATTTCGGTTCATCGACAATTGGCCGGGACGCTGACTCCTGCTGAGCCAGCGCAAGGGTTCAACTCAGTACAAGCCAACTCCAGAAGTCCATACTGTAGCACGTAAGTGTCACCACTCAAATTACATGTGATGCAACAAATTTGACTAGTATAAATACCCGAGTTCAAATAAACAAAAATTAGTCTTTTCGGCTGGTACATCAAGGCGACTTGTCTACTTTATTTCGAGCTCCGAGCTGGTTACTGCTCCTCGCAGTCTACCACACCTTGGATAGCTCTTAATGCAAAGAAAGTCCCTGCAGGTTTCCCCGCGGTTCTTCCGCCTCGTAGTGCCGAACATTTGAGTTATTACAATCACTCACCCCAAACGAATAGCGACACAAAAGCACACAAAAAAAATAACCTGCATAATCACGACTTCGCGTCCCCACTTCCAGCGCACCAATGATGCTATTATTCGATTACCAGCACACAAAAAAAATTAACCTGCATAATCACGACTTCGCGTCCCCACTTCCAGCGCACCAATGATGCTATTATTCGATTACCACAATCACTCACCCCAAACGAATAGCGACACAAAAGCACAAAAAAATTAACCTGCATAATCACGACTTCGCGTCCCCACTTCCAGCGCACCAATGATGCTATTATTCGATTACCACAATCACTCACCCCAAACGAATAGCGACACAAAAGCACACCAAAAAAATAACCTGCATAATCACGACTTCGCGTCCCCACTTCCAGCGCACCAATGATGCTATTATTCGATTACCACAATCACTCACCCCAAACGAATAGCGACACAAAAGCACACAAAAAATAACCTGCATAATCACGACTTCGCGTCCCCACTTCCAGCGCACCAATGATGCTATTATTCGATTACCACAATCACTCACCCCAAACGAATAGCGACACAAAAGCACACAAAAAAAAAATAACCTGCATAATCACGACTTCGCGTCCCCACTTCCAGCGCACCAATGATGCTATTATTCGATTACCAGCACACACAAAAAATTAACCTGCATAATCACGACTTCGCGTCCCCACTTCCAGCGCACCAATGATGCTATTATTCGATTACCACAATCACTCACCCCAAACGAATAGCGACACAAAAGCACACAAAAAAAATAACCTGCATAATCACGACTTCGCGTCCCCACTTCCAGCGCACCAATGATGCTATTATTCGATTACCAGCACACAAAAAAATAACCTGCATAATCACGACTTCGCGTCCCCACTTCCAGCGCACCAATGATGCTATTATTCGATTACCACAATCACTCACCCCAAACGAATAGCGACACAAAAGCACACAAAAAAAATTAACCTGCATAATCACGACTTCGCGTCCCCACTTCCAGCGCACCAATGATGCTATTATTCGATTACCACAATCACTCACCCCAAACGAATAGCGACACAAAAGCCCAACCAAAAAAAAATAACCTGCATAATCACGACTTCGCGTCCCCACTTCCAGCGCACCAATGATGCTATTATTCGATTACCACAATCACTCACCCCAAACGAATAGCGACACAAAAGCACACAAAAAAATAACCTGCATAATCACGACTTCGCGTCCCCACTTCCAGCGCACAAATGATGCTATTATTCGATTACCACAATCACTCACCCCAAACGAATAGCGACACAAAAGCACACAAAAAAATAACCTGCATAATCACGACTTCGCGTCCCCACTTCCAGCGCACCAATGATGCTATTATTCGATTACCAGCACACAAAAAAAAATTAACGTGCATAATCACGACTTCGCGTCCCCACTTCCAGCGCACCAATGATGCTATTATTTGATTACCACAATCACTCACCCCAAACGAATAGCGACACAAAAGCACACAAAAAAAATTAACCTGCATAATCACGACTTCGCGTCCCCACTTCCAGCGCACCAATGATGCTATTATTCGATTACCAGCACACAAAAAAAAATTAACCTGCATAATCACGACTTCGCGTCCCCACTTCCAGCGCACCAATGATGCTATTATTCGATTACCAGCACACAAAAAAAAATTGACCTGCATAATCACGACTTCGCGTCCCCACTTCCAGCGCACCAATGATGCTATTATTCGATTACCACAATCACTCACCCCAAACGAATAGCGACACAAAAGCACACAAAAAAAATTGACCTGCATAATCACGACTTCGCGTCCCCACTTCCAGCGCACCAATGATGCTATTATTCGATTACCACAATCACTTACCCCAAACGAATAGCGACACAAAAGCACACCAAAAAAAAAATAACCTGCATAATTACGACTTCGCGTCCCCACTTCCAGCGCACCAATGATGCTATTATTCGATTACCACAATCACTCACCCCAAACGAATAGCGACACAAAAGCACAAAAAAAAATTAACCTGCATAATCACGACTTCGCGTCCCCACTTCCAGCGCACCAATGATGCTATTATTCGATTACCACAATCACTCACCCCAAACGAATAGCGACACAAAAGCACACAAAAAAAAATAACCTGCAAAATCACGACTTCGCGTCCCCACTTCCAGCGCACCAATGATGCTATTATTCGATTACCAGCACACAAAAAAAAATTGACCTGCATAATCACGACTTCGCGTCCCCACTTCCAGCGCACCAATGATGCTATTATTCGATTACCACAATCACTCACCCCAAACGAATAGCGACACAAAAGCACACAAAAAAATAACCTGCATAATCACGACTTCGCGTCCCCACTTCCAGCGCACCAATGATGCTATTATTCGATTACCAGCACACAAAAAAAAAATAACCTGCATAATCACGACTTCGCGTCCCCACTTCCAGCGCACCAATGATGCTATTAATCGATTACCACAATCACTCACCCCAAACGAATAGCGACACAAAAGCACACAAAAAAAAATTAACCTGCATAATCACGACTTCGCGTCCCCACTTCCAGCGCACCAATGATGCTATTATTCGATTACCACAATCACTCACCCCAAACGAATAGCGACACAAAAGCACACACAAAAAAATAACCTGCATAATCACGACTTCGCGTCCCCACTTCCAGCGCACCAATGATGCTATTATTCGATTACCACAATCACTCACCCCAAACGAATAGCGACACAAAAGCACACAAAAAAAAATTAACCTGCATAATCACGACTTCGCGTCCCCACTTCCAGCGCACCAATGATGCTATTATTCGATTACCACAATCACTCACCCCAAACGAATAGCGACACAAAAGCCCAACCAAAAAAAAAATAACCTGCATAATCACGACTTCGCGTCCCCACTTCCAGCGCACCAATGATGCTATTATTCGATTACCACAATCACTCACCCCAAACGAATAGCGACACAAAAGCACACAAAAAAATTTAACCTGCATAATCACGACTTCGCGTCCCCACTTCCAGCGCACCAATGATGCTATTATTCGATTACCACAATCACTCACCCCAAACGAATAGCGACACAAAAGCACACAAAAAAAAATTAACCTGCATAATCACGACTTCGCGTCCCCACTTCCAGCGCACCAATGATGCTATTATTCGATTACCACAATCACTCACCCCAAACGAATAGCGACACTAAAGCACACCAAAAAAAATTAACCTGCATAATCACGACTTCGCGTCCCCACTTCCAGCGCACCAATGATGCTATTATTCGATTACCACAATCACTCACCCCAAACGAATAGCGACACAAAAGCACACAAAGAAATTAACCTGCATAATCACGACTTCGCGTCCCCACTTCCAGCGCACCAATGATGCTATTATTCGATTACCACAATCACTCACCCCAAACGAATAGCGACACAAAAGCACACAAAAAAATAACCTGCATAATCACGACTTCGCGTCCCCACTTCCAGCGCACCAATGATGCTATTATTCGATTACCACAATCACTCACCCCAAACGAATAGCGACACAAAAGCACACAAAAAAAAATAACCTGCATAATCACGACTTCGCGTCCCCACTTCCAGCGCACCAATGATGCTATTATTCGATTACCAGCACACAAAAAAAAATTGACCTGCATAATCACGACTTCGCGTCCCCACTTCCAGCGCACCAATGATGCTATTATTCGATTACCACAATCACTCACCCCAAACGAATAGCGACACAAAAGCACACCAAAAAAAAAATAACCTGCATAATCACGACTTCACGTCCCCACTTCCAGCGCACCAATGATGCTATTATTCGATTACCACAATCACTCACCCCAAACGAATAGCGACACAAAAGCACACAAAAAAATAACCTGCATAATCACGACTTCGCGTCCCCACTTCCAGCGCACCAATGATGCTATTATTCGATTACCACAATCACTCACCCCAAACGAATAGCGACACAAAAGCACACAAAAAAAATAACCTGCATAATCACGACTTCGCGTCCCCACTTCCAGCGCACCAATGATGCTATTATTCGATTACCACAATCACTCACCCCGAACGAATAGCGACACAAAAGCACACAAAAAAAATTAACCTGCATAATCACGACTTCGCGTCCCCACTTCCAGCGCACCAAAGATGCTATTATTCGATTACCAGCACACAAAAAAAAATTGACCTGCATAATCACGACTTCGCGTCCCCACTTCCAGCGCACCAATGATGCTATTATTCGATTACCACAATCACTCACCCCAAACGAATAGCGACACTAAAGCACACCAAAAAAAATTAACCTGCATAATCACGACTTCGCGTCCCCACTTCCAGCGCACCAATGATGCTATTATTCGATTACCACAATCACTCACCCCAAACGAATAGCGACACAAAAGCACACAAAAAAAATAACCTGCATAATCACGACTTCGCGTCCCCACTTCCAGCGCACCAATGATGCTATTATTCGATTACCACAATCACTCACCCCGAACGAATAGCGACACAAAAGCACACAAAAAAAATAACCTGCATAATCACGACTTCGCGTCCCCACTTCCAGCGCACCAATGATGCTATTATTCGATTACCACAATCACTCACCCCGAACGAATAGCGACACAAAAGCACACAAAAAAAAAATAACCTGCATAATCACGACTTCGCGTCCCCACTTCCAGCGCACCAATGATGCTATTATTCGATTACCAGCACACAAAAAAAATTAACCTGCATAATCACGACTTCGCGTCCCCCACTCTCAAAAATAAATAATTTTAATGAAATACAAAAAAATATAATCGCTGAAATTCCGGCTTCTGAAGTGTCTCCATGGTAATTGGATGACCCTATAGGCCTATAATGGATATCTGTTAATAAATAGTGCTTGTGTTTAATTTTTATGTGTTAAAAAAATGAGATAAAATGTATTTAATTAAATTTTAACGCCAAAATATTCACTGGAAGAATTGTTAATAATGCATAAGTTACGGAAATTGCTTTCCGCAAAATTGATCGACGCCACCAACATCGTCAGCACAGCCGGCAACAGTAACCCAAACTGCGAACAGAGCTAAACTTCGTTTACCTCGCCGCGATTAAAGCAAGTAGCTCGATTAATGCTTTGCAAGCAAAACCTCAGTACCTCGTGTGTGAGGCTCTGGGGGACTTTTCGATCACAATAAAATCAGAACGTTTTGGACAGTCAAACTGAACACTTTGGAGTAATTAATCAAGAGAAAACCACCCTTGCATAATGGGACCTTTATAACTGGCGCAGTCGAGTCTTCGCCGGAAGGTGCACGCAACCTAGACTTCGGTCAAATTGACCGAAATACTCGGTAAATTTATCAGATTCTCTGATAGAGCGTCTCTATCAGAGAAATCTCCGTCAAAGCTTTATCAGAGATTGTCAGTCAAAGTTCATCTGGTTCACGCAGCAAAAAATATTCACCAGTTTTGTGCTTGTGTTGGTGAATCCCTAAGCAAAAGGGATGTTTCCAATTCTCACCGCTTGGGCAGCGCTAGCATCGATTCGCTTTCAAAAGGCACGCACACCACTACATCATTTGCGTTTGTTTTGGTGGAACCGGGGGAGCTTTTTCATGGGAGGTAAAAAAAACGAATCGAAAAAAACTTTTATCAAAACCTTTATTTACTCATAAAAACAAGACTAACTAAGATACACTGCACTCGGTATATTATCCTCCAACTCTCTCGCGATCACAAACTCGCCCTTGATTCTGGTTTGGCATCTTCAGCATCTCGTGCCGGCTTGGGCTCCTTCTTACGTTGTTTTCCGGTGGTAAACCGTCCATCGTCCAAGATACCGGTGGCCACGGAATGCAGGCTATTTCCAATCCGCTGAGTTATGTCCAGTTGAAGGGTCATCTTACGGCCATCACCTGTGGCAGAGACAAAAATGGGAATGTTTTTTAAAGCACTTATCGTCACAAATAACTTAACCTAAATGCAGATAAATCTGTTCACCATTTGCATTATTGTTTTCAAAAATATAAATTACTCACTTGCACCATTAAGTTTTTACTATTTTGAGTCGAAAAATAATTAGAAAACTCGCGAACTTGCAAAAAAATACAAAGCACGAGCAAAAATCAAAACACGCGCTGCCATTTTCTTTTCCAATTTGCCCAACGTTGACAAGGGGCTGTTCAAATAAGACGATGCAACTTGTTTTGTCTAGGGTCGTTCATAAACTGCGCACCCTAGAAAATAACATTAAAGAATTGAAATGTAAAAAGTTATTTCATGTGTCGAATAAGTTTTTATTTTTCAATCATTGTCATTATGGGTTTTATGGGAAAAACAATCTGTCGTTTTCAAGGGATGGAATAATGTGTCTAAATGATTAAAGAAACAGTTCTCCATCTAAACAATTATGCAACGTTATTGATATATAATCTAAAAATCTAAAAATCTAAAAATCTAAAAATCTAAAAATCTAAAAATCTAAAAATCTAAAAATCTAAAAATCTAAAAATCTAAAAATCTAAAAATCTAAAAATCTAATAATCTAAAAATCTAAAAATCTAAAAATCTCAAAATCTCAAAATCTAAAAATCTAAAAATCTAAACATCTAAAAATCTAAAAATCTAAAAATCTAAAAATCTAAAAATCTAAAAATCTAAAAATCTAAAAATCTAAAAATTTAAAAATCTAAAATCTAAAAATCTAAAAATCTAAAAATCTAAAAATCTAAAAATCTAAAAATCTAAAAATCTAAAATCTAAAATCTAAAATCTAAAAATCTAAAAATCTAAAATCTAAAAATCTAAAAATCTAAAAATCTAAAATCTAAAATCTAAAAATCTAAAAATCTAAAAATCTAAAAATCTAAAAATCTAAAAATCTAAAAATCTAAAAATCTAAAATCTAAAAATCTAAAAATCTAAAAATCTAAAAATCTAAAAATCTAAAAATCTAAAAATCTAAAAATCTAAAAATCTAAAAATCTAAAAATCTAAAAATCTAAAAATCTAAAAATCTAAAAATCTAAAAATCTAAAAATCTAAAAATCTAAAAAATTTAAAATTATCAGATTATCAAAATGTCAAATTGTCAAAATGTCAAAATGTCAGAATGTCAGAATGTCAGAATGTCAAAATGTCAAAATGTCAAAATGTCAAAATGTCAAAATGTCAAAATGTCAAAATGTCAAAATGTCAAAATGTCAAAATGTCAAAATGTCAAAATGTCAAAATGTCAAAATGTCAAAATGTCAAAATGTCAAAATGTCAAAATGTCAAATTGTCAAATTGTCAAATTGTCAAATTGTCAAATTGTCAAATTGTCAAATTGTCAAATTGTCAAATTGTCAAATTGTCAAATTGTCAAAATGTCAAAATGTCAAAATGTCAAAATGTCAAAATGTCAAAATGTCAAAATGTCAAAATGTCAAAATGTCAAAATGTCAAAATGTCAAAATGTCAAAATGTCAAAATGTCAAAATGTCAAAATGTCAAAATGTCAAAATGTCAAAATGTCAAAATGTCAAAATGTCAAAATGTCAAATTGTCAAATTGTCAAATTGTCAAATTGTCAAATTGTCAAATTGTCAAATTGTCAAATTGTCAAATTGTCAAATTGTAAAGTTGTCAAATTGTCAAATTGTCAAATTGTCAAATTGTCAAATTGTCAAATTGTCAAATTGTCAAATTGTCAAATTGTCAAATTGTCAAATTGTCAAATTGTCAAATTGTCAAATTGTCAAATTGTCAAATTGTCAAAATGTCAAATTTTCAAAATGTCAAAATGTCAAAATGTCAAAATGTCAAAATGTCAAACTGTCAAATTGTCAAATTGTCAAATTGTCAAACTGTCAAACTGTCAAACTGTCAAACTGTCAAACTGTCAAACTGTCAAACTGTCAAACTGTCAAAATGTCAAATTGTCAAATTGTCAAATTGTCAAATTGTCAAATTGTCAAATTGTCAAAATGTCAAAATGTCAAAATGTCAAAATGTCAAAATGTCAAAATGTCAAAATGTCAAAATGTCAAAATGTCAAAATGTCAAAATGTCAAAATGTCAAAATGTCAAAATGTCAAAATGTCAAAATGTCAAAATGTCAAAATGTCAAAATGTCAAAATGTCAAAATGTCAAATTGTCAAATTGTCAAATTGTCAAATTGTCAAATTGTCAAATTGTCAAATTGTCAAATTGTCAAATTGTCAAATTGTCAAATTGTCAAATTGTCAAATTGTTTGGAAAATGTTGGTAAACTATCTAAGATCAATCCTTCGCTTTTTCTCTATCATTTAAATTGTTTTTGTTCGTTAGAAGTAATTAGATTAGATTAGATTAGATAGATTAGATTAGATTTGTTTGAAAGAAGTAATGAGAAGTGAATCGTTTTTTGACCCATAGTCACACAAACTGACGGTACAGTAATGTTAACTTGATAATGTTTTCAATGTAATTTTGAGATAGAATAATGTTGATTTTAACGGTGCACATCAACCAGAGTTTTTGCACCCAGATTTTTGTTACAGATATTTTAGTATCTTGAAAACTACGGGTACTATCGAAATATTTTTTTATTCATCCCCTAAAGTACTATCCACCATGTAATTTACAACAAAGTTTCATTAATTTTACAATCTCGTACTTGCAGGATTCGGTCCGTAAGTTTGACAATTTTGGTATAAGAAGACAACAACTTCCTTCGTTGCTGTGCACCCTTAAATGAAATATGTTTGTATGAAAGTTGATAACCTTTCCGAATAGGAGATTCATACTCGTACTGTTGCTGTATAACTGTTGCAGTTTGCCGATAATAAAACAACATTTTATGATTAGTGCAGGGACCTAATGGAAAGGGCAAATGGATAAACTCACTTTTTCATTTGCTAACGTAGCTGTTATTTTTTGTGTAATCAAAAAACGAACAGCATATTCCCCCCCCCCCCCTCCGCTCATCACTTGGCGCCCCTTGTACAAATATAGGCGCCCTACGAGGAGAAGCGCCCTCGCCAAGAACATTGGCGCCTAAACCCGCCAACAGCGACTAACTAGTTCAAAATCGTACAGCTCAGCCCTGTGCTACAGGAAACAAAGATATATTTCGATTTACCCCAGAAAATGTTCCGAAAAGGCACCTCTCTCATAAACAAATTTAAAAAATGATTTAATAATTAACATATTAAAAAATACTATCAACGCCTGAAAAGCACCAAAGAAATGATGAAAATATTTTGAAAATAAGATTTCAAAGAAAGTTTCACAACACGAAAAAAAAATGATAAAAAGTTGCGCCTTATGATGAAATAAAAATGTTAAATAAAACAATTTGACTTGATTTGACATGACAAAATAAAAAAAAATGAAAAAGTAGAGCAACATAAAACAAGATCAAAGATATTTTGAAAAAAGGACTTTACCAGCGGCGTTTTGTTAAAATAAAAACAAAATAAAATTATTTGACTATCGGTGCTCCTCAAGCTATAAAGACTGTTCAAAACTAGTCAAACAAAGTGTGCCAACCGGTGCAAAAATTGTTGTAGCTAGAACGTAAAACAGAATTTTTATTTTGTTATGTTATCGTACGCCAAACTTTGTTTGGCTCTTATTAAACAGTCTTTATGTTGCTAGAGGGCGACGATAGTCAAACTTTTTTGTTGAATGTTTTAATTTTGTCATAATAGCGTTTCCAGTAAAATCTTATTTTTAAAATATTTTTATCATTTTTAAGCTGCTTTGGGCACCGATTTATCAACTTTTTTTTCAATAATTTTACCAATTCTTTTCTCCACTCATAAGGGCGCCTCCAGTAAAACTTACATATTGAGAATTTACATAAAAAACTTACGTCATAGGGTCGCCCCATTCCATTTTCCATATCGAGAATTTGCATGAATTTTTTAAGTCGTAGGGGCGCCTCAAGTCACATTTTTCATATCGAGAATTTGCATGATTTTTTTAGTCATAAGGACACCTCCAGTCAAATTTTCATATCAAAATTTGTATGATTTTTAAGTCGTGGTGGCGCCTCCCGTTAAATTTTCATTTTAAGAATTTTCATAAAAATGTTTAAGTCATAGGGCGCCTTCAGTCAATTTTCATAATAAGAAATTGTATGATTTTTTTAAAGTCGTAGGGACGCATCCATTAAATTTTTCATAGCGAAAATTTTCATGATTTTTTAAGTCGTAGGGGCGCTTCCTGTCAAATTTTTAATATTGAAAATTTGTTTAAAAAAAATTATGTCGTAGGGGCGCCACCAGTTAAATTTTCATAATAAGAATTTGTATGATTTTTTTAAGTCATAAGGGCGCCTCAATCCAAGTTGCCATATCGAGAATATGCCTTTAAAGTCGTAGGAGCGTCTTCAGATATATTTTTACATTGAGAATATGTATTTAAAAAAAAATCATAGGGGCAAGGAGCAGCCGTGGCTGACTGGTTACGGTGTTCGCTTTGTAAGCGAATGGTTCTGGGTTCGATTCCCATCTGCTCCCAACGAGAAAGCTAAGAACACATATATTTGAAATGATGAATATGAACGAAAAATCAAAGTCGCTCGAGGCGGGGTTCGATCCTCCGTCCTTTGGATTGTGTGTGTGTGTGTGTGTGTGTGTGTGTGTGTGTGTGTGTGTGTGTGTGTGTCAATCCAATACCCGCTAACCGGTAGCGATATTATGGGAAAGTATAGTTTGTATCAGACTTTGTATATGCCGAATGCTGATACAACTTATCTCAGTCCGGTATTAGATGGTGATAGCCCTCGCGCTGCTTCCAACGACCCGTTTCAGAATGACAGAGCTCCTTGCGGTCCAATTCCGAGGTCGCTGGGCATTGTTCGGCCCCGCCTAAACATAGAAGCAAGCATCTGAAGGAAACTCGATCTATATTTAGACTTCCAATCCCGTCAGGCAAATCAAGGATCAGCGCGTATTTAATATGAGAAGATAACATGTTTCAACACTACGGATCATTTCACTGCTAGAGTATAAATCTTCTTATGGCCGACTGCTTAGCGTCCCAGACCACCAATCCAAAGGCGTGAGTTCGAATCCCATCTGATTCTTTTTCGTTTTTGTTCATATTCAAAGTTCAATTTTCTGATTCCAAATTTCAAAGGTACCGACCGGGATTTGATCCCTGAACCTTCTGCTTGTGAGGCAGAAGGCGTAACCGATAAGCCACGGAGCCGGTTCGATCCTCCGTCCTTTGGATTGGTAAGCAAAAATGCTAACCACTAGGCCATGACGACTTGGTGAGCGTGGACTGGAATTAAGAATACTGTTATAGAGAGCGAGTTGTGGCGCTATAACCACGGCAAATAGTGTCCAGGGCATTCGTGGAAATACAATGTCCCATCCCAGAGGGTCCCGGAGTACCAAACCTTCTTAGCATGGTGCTCCCAACGAATACAACCAAATCACGGAGCGTATGGTGGTTTGTCCCCACGCTTCTTCCTCCTGTCGATTCAGAATTGTGTTGTTGTTCGAACACTCAGTGCTCAAACTCAACCCAATTACGAGTCATCTCTGCGATACGGCTTTACGCAGTAGGCCTGGCCGCTTTAACGCTTGTGATGTTTCAATGCATTCTAATGCAATGGCGCACTACAAATGTTAATAAATGACAAGAAGAGTGCTAGGCGTCATCTAACCTAAGGCACTCTCCAGGATCCTTCGAAAGATTGGCTGCGCTAGGGTCTGATTAGATTAGATTAGATTAGATAGTAGCCCATTTTTTGTGTTAAAAACGCTTATATACTAAGAATTTTGAAAATTCGTCACTTTTTGTTCACTAAAATGCAAATATCTCGGCTTTGCGTGGACACAAATTAAGGTTAAAAATAGCAAAATGATCCTCGTAAAATTTCCTATAAGCTGAATGCGTTAGTTTTGGCTGCAAAATTTTTTGGCTCGTTTTGGGGAGTGATTTTTGAAATTTTTAGCTAAAAATACAATTTTTCTCCTAAAACGCCCTGCCATGCTCAAACACAAGCTTTTATGGACCATGTCTGTACAGGCATTTGTTCAGGGACATTAAACTATAACTTGAAGCCCACGGCGACCAAATTTGAATGATTTTAGTATGATTTGTACGCGCATTTCTGAAAAATACTCGAAAAAAGCACTTTTTTCATTCAAGCTCCGCGCGCGAGTTGTAAACCATTTTTGGGAATTTTTTGTTGTATGAAAACATTGTTCCTGACATCCTAATCTATCACGCAAACCTGGCGCTTATCAGACCGATCTCTGATAATCGTCTATCAGAGATTCTCTGATAAACTTTTTGGTTTGAGTTCATCCAAGAAAACAACTTTAACGCACACTTGAGCACAACATTGTATCGTACACGAGAATTCACCTAATTCATCCAAAGATCGTTGCGCCCCTAGTGGCGGATATCGGCATAAGCCGTCATCGCAGACGGGGAGCATTCAACGATTATGTGAAAAGGGAATTCAAAAATTACGTTACCCAATTAAATATTTGATAAATTTTGCGAAATTGTTTTTTAATTGTTTAATGTCAAAATGTCAAAATGTCAAAATGTCAAAATGTCAAAATGTCAAAATGTCAAAATGTCAAAATGTCAAAATGTCAAAATGTCAAAATGTCAAATTGTCAAATTGTCAAATTGTCAAATTGTCAAATTGTCAAATTGTCAAATTGTCAAATTGTCAAATTGTCAAATTGTCAAATTGTCAAATTGTCAAATTGTCAAATTGTCAAATTGTCAAATTGTCAAATTGTCAAATTGTCAAATTGTCAAATTGTCAAATTGTCAAATTGTCAAATTGTCAAATTGTCAAATTGTCAAATTGTCAAATTGTCAATCATCATGTCAACTTTTAACATTTTGACATTTTGACATTTTGACATTTTGACATTTTGACATTTTGACATTTTGACATTTTGACATTTTGACATTTTGACATTTTGACATTTTGACATTTTGACATTTTGACATTTTGACATTTTGACATTTTGACATTTTGACATTTTGACATTTTGACATTTTGACATTTTGACATTTTGACATTTTGACATTAAACAATTAAAAAACAATTTCGCAAAATTTATCAAATATTTAATTGGGTAACGTAATTTTTGAATTCCCCTTTTCACATAATCGTTGAATGCTCCCCGTCTGCGATGACGGCTTATGCCGATATCCGCCACTAGGGGCGCAACGATCTTTGGATGAATTAGGGGTGAATTCTCGTGTACGATACAATGTTGTGCTCAAGTGTGCGTTAAAGTTGTTTTCTTGGATGAACTCAAACCAAAAAGTTTATCAGAGAATCTCTGATAGACGATTATCAGAGATCGGTCTGATAAGCGCCAGGTTTGCGTGATAGATTAGGATGTCAGGAACAATGTTTTCATACAACAAAAAATTCCCAAAAATGGTTTACAACTCGCGCGCGGAGCTTGAATGAAAAAAGTGCTTTTTTCGAGTATTTTTCAGAAATGCGCGTACAAATCATACTAAAATCATTCAAATTTGGTCGCCGTGGGCTTCAAGTTATAGTTTAATGTCCCCTGAACAAATGCCTGTACAGACATGGTCCATAAAAGCTTGTGTTTGAGCATGGCAGGGCGTTTTAGGGAGAAAAAATTGTATTTTTTAGCTAAAAAATTTCAAAAATCACTCCCCAAAACGAGCCAAAAAATTTTGCAGCCAAAACTAACGCATTCAGCTTATAGGAAATTTTACGAGGATCATTTTGCTATTTTTAACCTTAATTTGTGTCCACGCAAAGCCGAGATATTTGCATTTTAGTGAACAAAAAGTGACGAATTTTCAAAATTCTTAGTATATAAGCGTTTTTAACACAAAAAATGGGCTACTATCTAATCTAATCTAATCTAATCAGACCCTAGCGCAGCCAATCTTTCGAAGGGATCCTGGAGAGTGCCTTAGGTTAGATGACGCCTAGCACTCTTCTTGTCATTTATTAACATTTGTAGTGCGCCATTGCATTAGAATGCATTGAAACATCACAAGCGTTAAAGCGGCCAGGCCTACTGCGTAAAGCCGTATCGCAGAGATGACTCGTAATTGGGTTGAGTTTGAGCACTGAGTGTTCGAACAACAACACAATTCTGAATCGACAGGGGAGGAAGAAGCGTGGGGACAAACCACCATACGCTCCGTGATTTGGTTGTATTCGTTGGGAGCACCATGCTAAGAAGGTTTGGTACTCCGGGACCCTCTGGGATGGGACATTGTATTTCCACGAATGCCCTGGACACTATTTGCCGTGGTTATAGCGCCACAACTCGCTCTCTATAACAGTATTCTTAATTCCAGTCCACGCTCACCAAGTCGTCATGGCCTAGTGGTTAGCATTTTTGCTTACCAATCCAAAGGACGGAGGATCGAACCGGCTCCGTGGCTTAATGGTTACGCCTTCTGCCTCACAAGCAGAAGGTTCAGGGATCAAATCCCGGTCGGTACCTTTGAAATTTGGAATCAGAAAATTGAACTTTGAATATGAACAAAAACGAAAAAGAATCAGATGGGATTCGAACTCACGCCTTTGGATTGGTGGTCTGGGACGCTAAGCAGTCGGCCATAAGAAGATTTATACTCTAGCAGTGAAATGATCCGTAGTGTTGAAACATGTTATCTTCTCATATTAAATACGCGCTGATCCTTGATTTGCCTGACGGGATTGGAAGTCTAAATATAGATCGAGTTTCCTTCAGATGCTTGCTTCTATGTTTAGGCGGGGCCGAACAATGCCCAGCGACCTCGGAATTGGACCGCAAGGAGCTCTGTCATTCTGAAACGGGTCGTTGGAAGCAGCGCGAGGGCTATCACCATCTAATACCCGGGACTGAGATAAGTTGTATCAGCATTCGGCATATACAAAGTCTGATACAAACTATACTTTCCCATAATATCGCTACCGGTTAGCGGGTATTGGATTGGACCACACACACACACACACACACACACACACACACACACACACACACACACACACACACACAATCCAAAGGACGGAGGATCGAACCCCGCCTCGAGCGACTTTGATTTTTCGTTCATATTCATCATTTCAAATATATGTGTTCTTAGCTTTCTCGTTGGGAGCAGATGGGAATCGAACCCAGAACCATTCGCTTACAAAGCGAACACCGTAACCAGTCAGCCACGGCTGCTCCTTGCCCCTATGATTTTTTTTTAAATACATATTCTCAATGTAAAAATATATCTGAAGACGCTCCTACGACTTTAAAGGCATATTCTCGATATGGCAACTTGGATTGAGGCGCCCTTATGACTTAAAAAAATCATACAAATTCTTATTATGAAAATTTAACTGGTGGCGCCCCTACGACATAATTTTTTTTAAACAAATTTTCAATATTAAAAATTTGACAGGAAGCGCCCCTACGACTTAAAAAATCATGAAAATTTTCGCTATGAAAAATTTAATGGATGCGTCCCTACGACTTTAAAAAAATCATACAATTTCTTATTATGAAAATTGACTGAAGGCGCCCCTATGACTTAAACATTTTTATGAAAATTCTTAAAATGAAAATTTAACGGGAGGCGCCACCACGACTTAAAAAAAATCATACAAATTTTGATATGAAAATTTGACTGGAGGTGTCCTTATGACTAAAAAAAATCATGCAAATTCTCGATATGAAAAATGTGACTTGAGGCGCCCCTACGACTTAAAAAATTCATGCAAATTCTCGATATGGAAAATGGAATGGGGGCGACCCTATGACGTAAGTTTTTTTATGTAAATTCTCAATATGTAAGTTTTACTGGAGGCGCCCTTATGAGTGGAGAAAAGAATTGGTAAAATTATTGAAAAAAAAGTTGATAAATCGGTGCCCAAAGCAGCTTAAAAATGATAAAAATATTTTAAAAATAAGATTTTACTGGAAACGCTATTATGACAAAATTAAAACATTCAACAAAAAAAAGTTTGACTATCGTCGCCCCTCTAGCAACATAAAGACTGTTTAATAAGAGCCAAACAAAGTTTGGCGTACGATAACATAACAAAATAAAAATTCTGTTTTACGTTCTAGCTACAATAATTTTTTGCACCGGTTGGCACACTTTGTTTGACTAGTTTTGAACAGTCTTTATAGCTTGAGGAGCACCGATAGTCAAATAATTTTATTTTGTTTTTATTTTAACAAAACGCCGCTGGTAAAGTCCTTTTTTCAAAATATCTTTGATCTTGTTTTATGTTGCTCTACTTTTTCATTTTTTTTTATTTTGTCATGTCAAATCAAGTCAAATTGTTTTATTTAACATTTTTATTTCATCATAAGGCGCAACTTTTTATCATTTTTTTTTTCGTGTTGTGAAACTTTCTTTGAAATCTTATTTTCAAAATATTTTCATCATTTCTTTGGTGCTTTTCAGGCGTTGATAGTATTTTTTAATATGTTAATTATTAAATCATTTTTTAAATTTGTTTATGAGAGAGGTGCCTTTTCGGAACATTTTCTGGGGTAAATCGAAATATATCTTTGTTTCCTGTAGCACAGGGCTGAGCTGTACGATTTTGAACTAGTTAGTCGCTGTTGGCGGGTTTAGGGCGCCAATGTTCTTGGCGAGGGCGCTTCTCCTCGTAGGGCGCCTATATTTGTACAAGGGGCGCCAAGTGATGAGCGGAGGGGGGGGGGGGGAATATGCTGTTCGTTTTTTGATTACACAAAAAATAACAGCTACGTTAGCAAATGAAAAAGTGAGTTTATCCATTTGCCCTTTCCATTAGGTCCCTGCACTAATCATAAAATGTTGTTTTATTATCGGCAAACTGCAACAGTTATACAGCAACAGTACGAGTATGAATCTCCTATTCGGAAAGGTTATCAACTTTCATACAAACATATTTCATTTAAGGGTGCACAGCAACGAAGGAAGTTGTTGTCTTCTTATACCAAAATTGTCAAACTTACGGACCGAATCCTGCAAGTACGAGATTGTAAAATTAATGAAACTTTGTTGTAAATTACATGGTGGATAGTACTTTAGGGGATGAATAAAAAAATATTTCGATAGTACCCGTAGTTTTCAAGATACTAAAATATCTGTAACAAAAATCTGGGTGCAAAAACTCTGGTTGATGTGCACCGTTAAAATCAACATTATTCTATCTCAAAATTACATTGAAAACATTATCAAGTTAACATTACTGTACCGTCAGTTTGTGTGACTATGGGTCAAAAAACGATTCACTTCTCATTACTTCTTTCGAACAAATCTAATCTAATCTATCTAATCTAATCTAATCTAATTACTTCTAACGAACAAAAACAATTTAAATGATAGAGAAAAAGCGAAGGATTGATCTTAGATAGTTTACCAACATTTTCCAAAAATATTATGGAATTTGATGAATCGTTTAAAAATTTTAACTAAAATAATGCTCTAATACGAAGCAATGATCATAACAAGTAACTCAGCAGTGTTACTCATTCAAAGGAATCGACCCATTTCAAAGAACATATTAAAAGGTTGATTTTTTGAAAAATCATTTTTGGTGATAACCGTACCCCACATATATAAAGCTGCCAAAATCGCGGGTTTTGTTCTTGGAATGTGATATTTTCAGCAAACGTTTTTTAGATGTATCCTACTCTACCCTTTAAACTTAATTAAATTGCATTGAAAATACTGAGGAATTGCAAATTCCATAAAAAAAATAATTTTGACCCGATTGCACACCTACTAAAGGTAATTTTATTAATGATTTGGCAAAAAATAGCCACTCCAGCCGCAATAAATTAAATCATCGCAGCGAACCAAAATGTATTTTTCAAACACAGATCAGACCCTGATATACCATAACACCGGTCATTGTATGCTAGCGATGCATAAAACGAACAGTGTGAACTGTGCGAACAGCAACGTAGCAGCATCTAGAAAAAGGAAAGAATCATGAAAACGGAACACGTTGAAGAGCACTGCTAGTTGATTCAAAACAAACGCGGCAGCGTTTCGCGGCGCAACTTGGCAACTTACCAAATTTGCAAAATGCAAAGTTTCTCTTGGGCCCTACTGAGGGCGCCAAATGGTTTAAGGAGGGCGACATTTTTGTTAAAGAACTTGTTAGTCGACGACTAACCTCGACTAACCTACAGCTCAGCCCTGCTGTAGCAACTTTGTTACTTTTTATCGATTTTCTAGGACGTTTCTTCAGAAACGTCAAGGAGTCGATAGAAATATATTCAAAATTATCTTTTTTCATTTTTTATACTCAAAAAGTCTGTTACAAATGTTTGACCCAAAAATGAAGTTTCTTATCTAATTTTTCAGATTTTCAGAAAATTCCGTCCAAAGATACAAAATTTTATACGTTTACATACCCATTCCAGCCCTCAAAATTGTATGGAGACTTGTATGGAAAAACAAATGATGCAAAATTGCTTCTTTTGACATAGGGAATGCTACAATCCAACCTTTATCCAGCTACAATCCAACCCCACCTCTAGACGGGGTTCAATCTAATAATTCGCCAAAAATCATTTTTTTAACAAATTTTCGACCTTTAAAAAGCAATGGAAAGAAGAACTCTTAAAATTTGAAAAAAAAATAGGGTAGAACGTGTGATTTGTTTTATGTGACTTTAACAATGTTTTAAAAAATGATTGTTTTTCTTGACTGTGTTTTTCACTTATATTTTCTGTACTTTTTTTTCTATTGTCTCAGACGATACCTCTAAGCATTTTTTAACAATTTAAATGATAATAGTTTGTTCTAGAGTATAAAAAAATGAAACACATACAAAAAAAGAAAAATTGGCTGTAAAAAACATCACAAATTAGGTGCTAGAATAGGCCAAATACTACAAAAAACAAATATCAACTAAACAAGATAAATGCAAATATAAAAACTAAAAATTAAACAAAAACAACATAAAACAAGAGAAGTAAAGTTTTTCGTACAACAAAAGTTGCTCAAAATGACAAGGGAAAAATAAAAAAAAGAAAAATGGGCAGCAAAGGGTTAACACTTAGAAAAAAATCAAGTTCATCGATTTGATTTCTTTGAGATTGTGTACCTCAGAAACAAATTGCTCGATTTAAAGTTTCAGAGAGAAAGTTGTACAAAATTTTCTTGGCTCTTCAAAAATATTTTTTAGGGGTACTTTAAATTCCAGAAGTGTTATTTTAAAATGAATAGAAACCAAAATAAATTGAAAATGCAGTCTAAATTAGCTTTAACCTGAAAACGGTACAATTTGTTAACAAAATTGCTTCAACCATTTTTGTCCACTTTTTCGTTTTTTTTTTCTTCAAAAAAAATCATATATCCTAAACCAGATTTTGCACCATCACTAAAGTTCTTTTTTAGTCCCCTAAAACATAAAAAATCGGATTTTTTGCTTTGCCCAAGACACCAAATCGATCAGATAATCCCTTGTGAAGATATAGAAATTTATTCATTTGCATATAAATTTAATATAACCAGCCCCCAGAATTGTATGGAAATTTGTATAGAAAAACGAATGATGCAAAATTGCTTCTTTTGACATAGAGAATGCATGGTGCATGGCAAAGTTTCATCCAAATAAAAAAAAATGAAAAGAAAAAAATCGCGAAAAAAAATTGCGAAATCGTAGAGAACTACTCTTAATATAAAAAAAAACTTATGAAAACTTGTTTTGAACAATTACTGCTACACTTCTTCACTAAAACCCCGTTTAAGCTCCACAAGTGAACGGCCCATCCCTCTTCCGATTTATGCCAAAACTCTCATTTGCGCAAAAATCTCAAATTCGCTCAAACTCCGAATTAACGCTCCCCTTCATGGCGCTATTCAACACGATTTGCAGCGCCAATTCAAAAAGTGTAGTCTCCTGTAGCACCAATGTAAAATATTTAAAAAAAAAACGAAGTTGACTTTAAATCTGTCGGCCGGTACAAGACCAACCACTGTCTTCTTTTTAACTACAAGGACTTCGCCGCCCTGTTTGAGTAAGGCACAGAGCGACGGCGCCGGATACCCATATTTACACTTAGAATTTTAGAGCGTCCGCCTCGGGATTCGAACCAGCAAAAAATATGTAAAATATACCAAAGTATTATTTATTGAGATTAAAGATTGACTGTTAGCGCCCTTTCGCAATTTGAACAAGCACCCTATGCGCCTCTTTCGAGAAAACCCTCCCCTTTCGAAAATCCTGTGCACGACCCTGGACTAAGCGTAACCTCGTTGGACGCGATAACGCAAACCCCCACGGTCACCTCTGCTCCCGGATGTTGCCAGTTCTAAATCTTACCGTAAGCTATCGTTTGACCAGGTCGTGTTTTCAACGACCGTAACAGTTTATGTGCCCATGTACCGTACCAAAAAGTACAACATCCAGAAATTCTCACACCAGCCGTATTCCGGAATTGTCACGCGTGACCGCTATGGCCTTGCAAGTGCCCTAGGAACGTCGTAGCATGGGACAGATTCAAAGGACTAGCACTGCCCTGAAAGTGCGCACCAAACGACGGATGTAATGCTGTACAAACCAACCAGACAAGTTCCTCAAATTTAAAACCTCTGTCCGAAGCGACCCCTTAGTGCTTGTACTCGAGGGACTGGTCACGGCCGATTATCGATAATTCTCCCCGAGGACGTGTGCCAGATTAAACCCACGACTACAGCTGCCACAGGTGACCTGGGCATCATGAGAACATCGAACGTTGCTCAATTCCGTAGATTTTTTAGTCACCAGCAACTAAGAAATTCAAACGAACGTGTTCGCCAACGAAAATCCGCAAGCTGTCCAAAGGGCCGCCACTGCCACCAAGAAGCCCGTCCGGTGCCGAATTTAGCGCTGACCAAGCGCAAACAAAGAAGAATTGAGGACAAAGTCGGAAAACAAGGACCAGATGCTGCTTCCGGGTTTATAGTAGATTAACGTTAGCCAGAACCGTCGATAGGAGGAGACGGACGGTCGGTTTACCTCCTTGGACAGATTTTGATTCCCGGGAATGTATCATTCACTTCCAGAACCAGTCTAGCCTCGCAGCTAGACCACCCTGGAGGCATAAGTAGTTGGTGGCAGCGCAACCGATACCGTTGAAGAATAGGTAAAACAGTCATCCTTAAAATTTTCCAAACTAACCTTCCCTCTTTCTAGCTCAAAAAACCTGCTTATGGGTGAGGAAATGATCCCAGCCGGCTACACTAAAAGGGGTACACTGGGGGTCCGCAGCGCTGCCCACCGAACAGCAGGAACTGGTCTCGCGAGCAACAAAATGCAAGTCACGTCCCGTCCCATCCTGGCGTAGGAACCGGTGAGCAGTCTACAACCTCAGCCCCGATTGCAGGTCATGGTCTGCACATACGCTCTAGGTCAAGATCAACCGGAACCGGTTCACGTTTCCGGACAATTCTTTTGGTAATTTTCTTGTATCATTTTCGTCCACTATCAGAGCAATAATTTGTTATTTGCATTTAAAAATAGGTTCTTGCAATCCGTAACTGCCAAGCGCAACACGCAGCACAGAACAGGCTCGCGGAACGGTCGCCATGGCTCTGGATTAGATTCGCCTGTCGGCGGCCAACCAGTAAGTCTCAAAACAATGCTGCATGGAAAAGGTTGTTGGACGGTCGCCAAACTGCATGTTCCCTCGGAATTACGCTGGACGGAACAGGCTCGCCGGACGGTCAAAGCCCTGCAAGTGCGCTCGGCACGACGGCCTAAAACCTGCACGGACGTGCCAAGTAAGATCAAACGAATCCGGTCCAGAATCCTGGCCTATTGTTTAACTAATTTCGGTAATTGATTTCTAAAATTTGCTTGATTCAATGCACTACTATGAATACAAAGAGACGAGTTGTTCCTTTTAATTCCGCTATATATTTTTAATATCTTAACCATACGGACGGACCGTCGTCGCCACCGCACAGTGGTAAAAGATTGCCCAACAGTGAGGACTCACTCGTGCTCTGTCGTCGCGAGCACGGCGCCACTCGACAGCCGTAACTAACATTCTCGCTCTCTTGTTGTTTGCACACTTTTCAGACGCCAAACTGGCCGACCTGTCGTGAACGGTTCGGTTCGGGCGTGCATTTGCAGATGTCCAACATTGCCAACTAGGAGATCATGTCGCTCCAGAGGTTGGCTCGGCGGTGGCGGCGGACGGTTAGCTGAAGTGGGTCGAGTGCATCGACGAGATAATCCAGGCACTCAAGTTTTGCACCGTTATCCCGATTGTCCAACAGGTAAGAAAGTCAACACTGTAAGAATCTTGCGTAATCTAATAACGATTCTTCAAATATCCCCATTGACATTGACGCATACGCGACCCAAATCGGCATGAACTCGTCCCGCAAGACGTGATGGGCCGGCAACCAGAACCAGCTGTTGACGTCAGGAACGTCGTCGCCGCTCAACGATGACCTGGCATGCGCCGAGCAGTGTTATTTCGGCAGGCAGCGGCCACGGCTGCGATTCATTTCATCTTCAGATCACTTCCGACGAGGGAATCATCATGAATAGCAGCGCCCGAATACTGTGCACCGGATGAAATCAATCGATAACATCGTCAAGAAGGCCGGCTTCAACGTGAAATCTGTGCGATTCCTTTTAAATTCGTGTATTTATTAAATCAACTTGTTATTATTATTTATTTTCAATAAATATCACCGACCCACCCTCCAGAGTGGTGCCCTCGTGATACCACGATCACGAGGGCGCCACTATGGAGGGCCTGGTCGCGTTTAATCGCCCTGTAAAAGGTACACGTTCACAGCCAACTCAATCAGAATTCTTAAACAGAATTCAATTCGAATCGTTTACGAATTTAGTTTCAAACAATTCGAATTGAAATCCGTTTAAGAATATCGATTGAGTTGACTGGATTACCACACCCTAGACCACACCTGAACGGGGCTAGCTTCCAGTGGATCTTCACGCTCGCATTATTGGGATCGCTTTTAAACGCATCCAGTACGATCTGCATCGTGGCCAGTTGCTGATGCTGCGGTTTTATCCAAACCGTTGATGATGAGATAAGTTACGCGCGATAAAAGCGGCCCACTTCGCTATTCGCTGCCGGGGGCTCTGCTTGTGGGACATTTTTTTCTTGAGCGTCTCCACGGGAATCCACTACGAAGTCGACGTCCTTGGTGTTGGTGGTTCCGGTTTCTTGCGCACCGCCGACGATTGCTTGCGCTTGCCGTACACATTTTTTTCAACATCCCCCACTCCCCTTTCTCCTCCAGACTGACCACGGCCATCCGCAGCGTACCCTCACGCATCCTGTTTGTAACGAGACGTTTCCGGCTAGCTCAAGAGCTGCATAAAAAACCCAACAAAATAAACTTCATGACTGTATTGCGTACCGATTCTCAAAACATACAAACATGCGCTTACGCGACCTCGCAAACTTTGCCTAACCTGGCTCTATCTAAATGCGGAACATCATGTTTTGTGTGAAATTGTGCTTAAAACTAGCGGTACTTGCGCGCTGGCGCCTCTCCTTCTCACTGTTGCTGCATGCTGCCGCGCTCGCCCACAGCAGTCACCCCGAAGTCAGCCACGACTCGATCCTTCCTGACGGCCCACGACGCGGAAGCGCCGAACGATCCGCGTCCCCGCGCTCTCACGCGATTCGCACAAACGTGTGCTCTTGTCCCGCACGGCGGCCGTTCGATTCGGCCCGCTCCGCCCGTAACTTCTTCAGCACCGGTCCGCCTCGATGTCCAGACGAGCTCGAGTCTCCACCAAAAGACCCTAAAAGCATCTCCATTAGTATCCCGTGTCAAGCTCCACCTTCTTCTTCCTCTTACCTCTCCTGGAGGGTCTTCGTGGCGGTCAATCTGACCGTGGCCGTCCGCTTCGGTTGCGGGTGGTGGAGGTGGAGGTGCTTAGGCCGGTTCTACATGGAGAGGAATCCAATTAATGGGATAAGTCGTCCCACTTTCGGCGATTCTTACCCGCTGTGCGTTCTTGTTCCTGTTGCTAGTTGTCCCCACGCCGTTCCAGATCGGCGTTCTCGAGATCGTATTGGCACCAATTTTCGCAGTTCGTTGATGTCGCTCTTCCTGGCTTGACCGCGCTTCGAGCGCGGGATGGTATTGTCTACAGTGGGGAAGGTGACATTGAGATCTGGACGCCGCCATTTTGTTTGTCTCTCTTACCCGCTTTGAGTCAGTCTTCGTCCAGGCAGATGCGTCACCGTCTCGTGTGCGGTGCGGTTCCGTTTCCCACGCGGGACTTTTGGTTCGTCGCCTTACCCTGTGTGTGTGAGTGCACGATGGGAGAATTAAGATGGGATTGAGCGTGTTTCCGGAACATGGTGTTTTACCTTTTCGAAGCCGCCGTGCCGCCTTTTCTGCACCTCTGTCCTCTTCGTGTCGCGCCCGGGTTGCGTTGGGCCTGAGGCTGTGCGGATACGCGATAGATTAGTTTTTGGCCGGGCAATTCGCCAGGGCAGAAATTACCTCTTGCTGGTGCGGGTTTTGCTTGCCCGCGGAGCCGCGCAGACTTTTCATAGTTTCGTACAAACTAGGACTAATAACTACGTTTTCGCTACCAATTGAGTCTAATCGTTATATGTTTCCCCCGTTGAAGCCCGTCAGGTGGCAAAAATTCGCCCCAGTTTATTGTCTCGTTCGCCGCGCCACTTCCGGGCCAAAATCTTGATGACGTACTTGGGCAGGCCGCCGATTCCGTGCTCGCCCTCCAGCTCGTACAGGTGCTTCTTCCACGGGCAAAAGTTTTCCTGTTCCAGAATCTCCGGATCCGGAAGCGTGCACCTCGAGTCGATTCCGGACGGCCTTTTCCACGATGCACTATGGGGTTTCAGGCGGCCATAAATCGAAAAACTGACATACTCTAATTATTTTTTTGGTATTTTTTTTTCGAAAATAAACATTCTAACTAAGAAAAATCCGGAGTTTGAAAGTTGTAGGTTCAAAATTTACTGAATTGCAGACCTTCAAAGGCGAAAATGGTAAGAAAAAATATGTTTTTTGACAAAAAAAATGATTATTTTTCATAGTTGTACTGTGTAGCTGTTTATGTATTTTTTCCTGCATCATTATATATATTCAGAAAGGTAATTGATTTAACTTTTCAATAACATTTTACAAAACAAAAAAAATAAAAATCAAAAAAGATGGATTTTGCCTTCCTCACTGAGGTAAGGCTATAATCCTGCTCTAAAAATGAACTTTTTATTAAAAGCTCAAAGACCCACCTTCATGTATACATATCGACTCAGAATCGAAAACTGAACAAATGTCTGTGTGTGTATGTGTGTGTGTGTGTGTGTGTGTGTGTGTGTGTGTGTGTGTGTGTGTGTGTGTGTGTGTGTATGTGTGTGTGTATGTATGTATGTGACCAAAATTCTCACTGAGTTTTCTCAGCACTGGCTGAACCGATTCTGACCAAATCAGTTGCATTCGACTTGGTTTAGGGTCCCATACATCGCTATTGAATTGTTTGAAGTTTAGATAACTAGTTCAAAAGTTATGTATAAAAATGTGTTTTCACATATATCCGGATCTCATTAAAATGCATGCAAACGATGTTCGGATCCATCATCCGACCCATCGTTGGTTAGGTAATCGAGAGACCTTTCCAAAGAGTCCACAACATTAAGGATCTGGCAACCCTGTCTCGAGTTATGGCCACTTAAGTGATATTTATGTACTTTTTTGAAGCCGGATCTCACTTATATGCATGTAAACGATGTCCGGATCCATCATCCGACCCATCGTTGGTTAGGTAATCGAGAGACCTTTCCAAAGAGTCCACAACATTGAAGATCTGGCAACCCTGTCTCGAGTTATGACCACTTAAGTGATATTTATGTACTTTTTTGAAGCCGGATCTCACTTATGTCCATGTAAACGATGTCCGGATCCATCATCCGACCCATCGTTGGTTAGGTAATCGAGAGACCTTTCCAAAGAGTCCACAACATTGAAGATCTGGCAACCTTGTCTCGAGTTATGACCACTTAAGTGATATTTATGTACTTTTTTGAAGCCGGATCTCAATTAAATGTATGTTAACCATGTCCGGATTCATCATCCGACCCATCGTTGGTTAGGTAATCAAAAAACCTTTCCAACGAGTCCACAACATTGAAGATCTGGCAACCCTGTCTCGAGTTATGACCACTTAAGTTATATCTGTGTACTTATTTTTCTGGATCTTAAAAAATAGCTGAAATATGTGTCCAAACCACTCATATTACCCATTGTTGGTAAAAAGTGAGGAAGGCATCAACCACATAGGTGGATTAAGTTAGTTTTTATTCAAAATTTAGTTTTTTTCAACTTTGTTAATGGAGTACTTTTTTTGTGTGCATTTGTGCGATTTGAAAATTTTGCAGCTTAAAATTTGAACCATGTCCTAACTTGTCTTCAAATTTCAAAGTGCACTTATGTGCACTTTTTGAGTTATGCCATTTTGAACATTTTGATTCATGCAAGAAAATTAATGATTTCGCGTATGGGTCATTCCATCTGAAGCGGAACAGCATTTGAAAATTACCCTCTCCGATCCTGCTCAAATTTGGCAGGGCTGTTGATACTATCAAAACATGCAAGAATCCAGAATTTCATCCAAATCGGACCACCCGCTCCATTTTTGTACCTCCCCAAAAAATCGACTTTTTGACGATTTTTGACCAAACCTCCTAGTTTCAAACGGTGATAGCTCAGGAACCACAAATCTTAGAAGGTCGGTCTTAAGCTCAGTTTTGAAGGAAATTGGACGTAGAATCCATTTCCGTGATCAAAATGTTGATTAAATTATTTTTTCTACCTGTATTGCGCAATTGAAAACTTTAAACGACCGTATCGCAAAACACTTCAGCTTATTTTTTTGATTTGACCTCACCATCGTGTTTCCCGGCCAATTTTACATAAGAATCACTTATCGACAGAAATGAATATGTTTCGTTCCAGAGATATCGAATTTTAAAGTTTTGTGTTTTCGAGATTACCTACATCAGCTTCATTCGCCGCATCTGCTAGAAGCACACAGGCGGGCTGATCAATAACTGCTACCTGGTAATTTATTGAAATAATATTTCATCATAAATAATATTTATCAAATTGGGCAAACATTTACTGTATAACATTGTAGGAAACTGGAGTTTAATCGCGAAAGTCTATCTGCTCAAAAAAATGAATGAAGTGAATTTCTGTGCTAACCCACAGGACAGAGCAATAACGACACACAGTAAAGGGCAGAATTGGATTCCGACGGAGCGAGCAGGAAAATGCAATTAATCTTGTTAGTAACAAACACTTAACAATAAGTGCACGATACATTATTGAGTAAAAAATATGAATTAAAATGAATAAAATTTATTGAAACGTTGTACTCTAATGAAGGATGATCACAAGGAGTAGGAAAAGAATTTCTGGAAAGTATAAAACTGAAAAATGTAAGAAAATCACAAAGTTTGATCTGCTGCAAAGCGGCTAATTCCTCAAATTTAGTTGCGATGATTTCGACACCGTCCGAACAACAGTGTATTTTTTCTTCTATCATTCTTGGATACTTGGAACACAATACGGCTGCTGTCCTCACGTATAAGGATTTTTTAATTAAATGTACCGTGACCAAAATCATCATTTAATCAAATGGAGCTGGCTCACAATATGAAAATTGATTTAATATGATCAATCTTTTAAACCATAAATAAGATTTGCCAAATTATGGTAAAGTGTCAATAATAAACTTTAATAATAATAATAATAATAAAGCAGGTTTTGGGGTTTTTGCTGAATGGCACTTTTTTGCTACCGCCCATGGTAAAGGCCCTAGTCATGGCCTCGGAGGTACTCTAAAATGGTTAGCAACACGTAAAAAACGGTGCATTCAAAATAACCCCATAAATATTCCTTTCACAAAAAAAGATTGATCAAGGTAGGGGAATAGCTTCTAATTCCAGCGTTCCTCTAATGTTGCCATATCAGCGATTTGGCATTCAATTACAGCAGATTAAAAGCGTTTTCAACTGAAATCGAGTGATAAATAGCTCAATAAGAAGTGAACAAGCAAGTTTCTATCAAAAGTTTTGCAAAATTTGTTGTTTAAATAGTGAAAATGAGCAAATTGGACAAAACTACACAGAAAAAAAAGTGTAAATTTACCCTACACTTAAACCACGTTTCTCACGTAAACATGCTCAATGTAAATTTGAATACCAATGTAAAGAGTTGTATTGCATTTAAACAGCCTTGTTGTAATGTGAGATTCAATGTAATGAATGAATCTATTGTAAACACATTGTTTGTGGCTGGCAAATCCTTAATTTGAAATTATAAAGAACATGTAAAATCATTTCTCATGTAAAATTTCATAATGTAAACGAAATAAGCATTTAAATTGTAAGTTTTTTTGAAATTAAATATGTCTTTATTGAACTTTCTTATAATAATTACATTTCTTTTACATGCTAAGTGGTATGGCCTAATGCTCTTCATCTTTGTTATATTTTTCGTTTTATTATTAACTGATCATATTTATTTTATTTACTTCAAATTGTTTTACATTATTGCATTGAATCGAATACATTTGGGTAAAAAAGAAAAAAAAATCACTTTAACAACTAATCCTAACTTAAAACTAAAAAAAAAAATTCATTGAAATATTCAAAATCACTAGAACGAGTAAACTACGAACTGTATTTTAAGATGAATGCTCCAAGAGTTCTTACTTGTTCCTGGCGAGTTTTGCAACCACGCAGTGTTGTTGTCATCTCGATGAAAATGTTCAAAAGTTCTTGTGGTGAATACAGGTCACTACTGCCTTCACCCGTTGATGTTGGTTGGTTTTCCCTCGGTTGCTGACTGAAGCCTGGAGGTGTTGTATTCTCTGCAACTCTTTGCCGCTGATTCAACGGCAATGGCTGCAGATTTGGAACCACTCGAACAGATCCTGCTCCAGGTGACGCCAAAGCAGGAAAATCCACGTCCGTGTATGCTGGTGGTGTTTTGCGACGATTTGGTTGGTGCCTCGTCGTCGCTTGCTGCCGAATTTTTACAAACTCAGCACGTTTTGGGCAGCTCCGATTCTTGGTAGAATGGTCGCCGCCGCAATTGAAGCATTTCGCTTCGATGTTCTCGTTGATTGTTTCGCAAGCTTGAGTTTTGTGCTCACCTCCGCAGGTTGCACAACGACTCTTGATGAAACAGTTCCTTCCACCATGTCCAAACTGCAAGCAGTTCGAACATTGTGTCACGTCACGGTGCACTGGACGATAACGTTCCCAAGTCACGATGATGTTGAAAATTGCCCGAACTGCTTTCAGCTCAGACGGCGTTGTCGATCTTTTCTCGAGATGAACCAGGTACAGTTGATCACGATACTTGATGTCCTTGTTGTGTCTCGTCATCTTGAAGACTTCGATCACGTTCAACTTAAGAGTTTTGAGCTCTTCTTTCAGCACACTCACATCCATGTCGTACAGGCCTCGGAGGACCTGTTTCATGGGGCGTTTACCTGGATCGTCATGGCTGTAGTATTCAATCTTGGTGTTGTTCAGGAAATCCCGAACGTAGTTGTAATCCTTTCTGGTAGGTAGCAGAATTTTGAGTCCATCAGCACACAAGCGAATGGAAGCTCGTAAAGCACCAGATTTGATAAACCCGGTCAGCCACTTTCGCACCGAATCCGATGACGATGTTTTCACAAAAATGGGTGGCAACTTTTCCCGTCGTTCAAATTCTTCCTTCTCGCTCACGTCCACAGGCAGGGTAGCAAACTGGTTTCCAGACGAATTTTGAGCGTCCTTGCTCAAACTGCCTGGCTTTGCAGGTAGCGCTTCGGCATTCTTTAGCTTCTTCAAATCTGCCGATCCTGCTGGTGAGGACCGCCTCTTTTTCTTGCCGTGAGGCATTTTTGCACTTTTAAAGCACTTTTCAGGAGCTAATATCCAGGAGTACCTCACTGATTGGTGGTCCACAAATGAATAAAAATTAAATTGTAAGTTTGTTTTTGACAACTAAAGCGAAAGACAAAAACAAATTGATTCATTGTCGTTCTTGAATCGTAGTAAAGTGGAAGTGTTTTGAAATACCGGTGCCAAACAATGTTCGATTATTATGAAACTGTGTTGTCGGCTCTCAGAGAAACATCGATTAGGTCAAAACAAAACAAGGGAAAATTTTGGTACCGTTTTTGGCCGGAAAACCAACCGGTCGCGTTTCGCCGAATCCGCGAAAAAGCTTCGGTTCTACGCGACATGAGTTCTACTCGGTGGACGGGAACAACTCCCGGCCGAATCCCGCTGCGAGTCTCTCCAACCACCCAGCCGGGTCGAGGCGATACACGTCGATAATCGGACGCAGTCCGACGAGCGGCGGGAGGCCGCGCAAGATTGACGTCGTCGCCGGAGTCCGGACGAATTCAACCGGAGTTCGTCGAGCTGGAGGCAGGACGACGCCAGCTGCCAAGGAGTCCGGAATCCGGAGAAGGACCTGCCACGCCGCCAAATCCGCTTCGCCGTTCAGAACAACACACCTGAACGTGCCGTTCCAGAATCTGCGCCGTCGCGAAAGTCTGCGCAACAACCGGAATCGCGCAGCGGCGATGAAGATCGCGACGGTCCGGCAATGATCGACGGCGGGCCGGGTGATCCAGAAAACCCAGCCGGAGATGGGACGGCTGACGAGATGGCCACGCGGAGCAGTAGCACGCTGTTTAGTAAAAGGAAGAGGTGGGGCGAGTGGTGGAAGATGAAGTAGCGAAAGAGAGGTTAGGGTCTTACGTTGCATTACGGGGGTTTGCGACTAGTGAATCCCAGAAGTGTCTTTTCGAGTGCGGTTCCGTAGCAAGAGGAATAACACGGCTTCTTTCTATCTTGTTTTTGTTCTTAAAACGCAATCCCAGCTCAACTCCGCAAACAGCAACCCACTTTGAAGTTTTTCAGTCAGACCGCCATGTACCAAATTACCTCCAGAGTCCACCGCAGCAGCAGAACACAGCCGCATGTCCTTGATCCTGGACAACATTTTTTTTACAGAAGCATTCCGAACGGGAATCAACAGGAACAAGGGAGGTTCAATGGATTCGAAGTGATTTCTATTTCTATTTCTTGTCTCGGTGCAACTTTTATCTAAGTTTACGGTTCTCCTGGACAAAAGAAATATTTCTTTTACCGATATTTAAATTTAATCAATAACAATTTCAAATGATTTGGCTTTTCGTTTAGTTTTTGTTAACTTTTATTATTTATTACTATAGAGCTTTATGACGTTTCGCGTACGCACACTAGCGCACCATTTGATTTTGCTGGCCGGACAAAATTTAACCTCACTTTTTTTCGTGTACGTACACGCAATACATGCGCACGTAAAAAACTCTATTGTTATGAGAAATCGGCAATTTTGACAGTTATACACGATGCATAAGGGCTAGCCAACAAAATCGTATTTAGTGAAGAGTCTACACGTCTAATTTAGAAAACCTGTCTAAAAACCAAGGTTAAACCATCTTTAAATCAGTATATTCAAGTGAACGTGCACAATTTCACCCTTTCTCTTGCAGAGTGCACAACTTGTTTTGATTTCTGTTTTGCTTTTGTTTTGAATTTTGTAGTTTTGTGCTCCGCCTGCTGCGACTGCAACTGTGGCGTTTGTTTTTTTATTCGCGAGTGCAGAGCAGAAATAAAATTTATTAATGATTTCGTGAGAGTTACACTGCCCATGTTCGCATAAATGTCCCATATGCAAAAACAGCAAGCTGAGAAAAACGCATTTGAAGTTTGTCCCACACATAAGGCTACGTGTTAAGTTTTCACGAAAAAACTGGATTTCCTCCTGATTTCTAGACCAAAGTACTGGATGTTATAGGCTCTTTCGAAAGAGCACACGATTTTGAACCAAACTGCATCAATAACTCAAAAGTGACAAAAATGCATATGGGACATTTATGCGATCATGGGCAGTACACGTATCAAAATTTAATGATTTGGATAGCGTGAGGAGCCCCGAGGAGCTGTCCTCAAAGTAGGTGGAGATCTCTTGTTCTCTTGGCAAAGGCGTCTCGTAAATTTCTGGAAGAGTAAGTGTGGCCTTGTGGGCCTTTGATCGGAGTAATGGAAGAGATTGGAAGCGGTTTTTGGTCTGTCAAGCTGGTAAGTTGTTTTCGTTGAAAAAAATAAATAAGATTAACCATATTTATCATAGTTTTCCACAGTCCTGCGCCACCGGGTAGAGTCGCCAACTTGTTGCGCATAACCTAGAAAATGCAGACTAGAACTGTGCGCAGAACGCCAGCTTCTGTAAATTGCTTCGCCACTGGTGTCCAAGTGGGGACCTTACCGGAACTCTCAACGAATAACACGCAACCCTCCCAGTAGCTGCAATTGATGGCCATTCCGTTCTGTTTCCGATTGAGACGCGCCTTTTCTCTTCCCATGCCATGTTGATTGACCGAGCGCTGTCGTGGCTGACTCCACATCGGAATATAACTCGCTGGACACGAATCGATCATACAGGTGGGTGACTTTTCTGTTAAGACAAAACGACCGACTCGCATCACGCCTTTCCCATTGTCGTGCTGTCCGAGTGCTTCAGCGAATTAAAAATCTTCATCGCCAACAGGTACGACACCCATCTGATCTTCCTGTCATGCGTGCAGGAACCGTAACAACGCCGTGTACGACATCAGCTCAACGGCAACGAGTGCGCGTACAGGTGAGTTTCGATTTGAGAAGTAAACAATTTCGAAATTAGCGATCTTTCTGTTTCCAGACACTTAGTGGAAGTTTTGGCCTCGCTTTTGATCTTGAAGGAACAGCATGTAGACACGTTGCGTTGGCTTCGCTCGTATCGTCACCACCACCGAACACCTAATCCGCTGCTGCTGCCTATAGGCCACCTGGTGGATATTGGCCAGCAGGTGCTGTACAAGAAGATACAAAACACTGGCGGTGAGATCATAGATTGAACTTTTTGAACTTTCAACTTCAACTACTTCTTTTAGAGTTTTAGGTTGTGCGCAGCTACGCCGAGAGTCAGAATTGAGCTTCCGCCGCAAGAGAAGTGGTTGCGCATGCTTCTGATTCACGAACTGTACGTGTCCTACAACAACCCTAACCTGAAGATCTGCGTTCTCCTCGTCGAGCTTGACACCAGCTAGCGTTGCTAGCTAGGTCAAAGCGTTGGCGTGACAAGATGTGCTTCCAGACCGCGCGATTCCACTGACAATATCGAACCGGTGCACGATTTCGAGAAGCGAAATCTATCTGCGTGAGAATAGATCGAGCTCGACGAATGGACCATGACATCCCGATTGCTGAAGATGACCCGCAGCCAGATCATTACCCGCAAAATTCGAGCACGAAAAGGATCAGGACAACCTCCAAAACAGAAAAGTACACTTCTTATAGTTAGGTAAGAAAATCCCGTATTGCCAAAATCACCATCTGCCAGACAGTAAGTTTACGTTTATGTAATATGTTGTACTAGTAGTTGTATTTAGTTTCTATGGTATTTGTTCATTCAAATCATTATTCGTTTCAATGCTCAGTTGAATCTGGTTTCTGGTGTAACTTTCAAACACTTTCTTTGCTAAGCAGGTCTACTTTTGAGATTTTGTTTTGATCAAATTCTAAATAGCTCAAATCAAATCCAAAAGTATGTCACCACAAGCAACAGTTTACGAAAACGTTTGAAATTTGCATCGGATTCTAGATTCAGCGGAGCAAAAAAATTTTTTTGCTTTTGGTAAATTTACGTTATTTTCATCGGAAATTTACACGATTTCGAAAAAAATTGCCTAGGCTCATTTACATTGGATGAAATGTAAATTTCCAATGAAAATGTTGTAAATTCGCATCATTAATGACGTGCACTTTTGGTACATCATAAATGATGTAAATTTACCCGAATTTTTTTTTCTGTGTAGGAGCGAGGACTTAACCTGCCAAACATACGAGAATTTCCCCTTAGCCATTTGAATAAATATTTGCGTAAAATTATAAAAATATAAATTAAATTAATCATCTCCCAGAACACCAGGTAGCAGTTATTGATCAGCCCGCCTGTGATGCGGTGAATGAAGCTGATGTAGGTAATCTCGAAAACACAAAACTTTAAAATTTGATATCTCTGGAACGAAACATATTCATTTCTGTCGATAAGTGATTCTTATGTAAAATTGGCCGGGAAACACGATGGTGAGGTCAAATCAAAAAAATAAGTTGGGGTGTTTTGAGATACGGCCATTTAAAGTTTTCAATTGCGCAATACAGGTAGAAAACATAATTTAATCAACATTTTGATCACGGAAATGGATTCTATGTCCAATTTCCTTCAAAACTGAGCTTAAGACCGACCTTCTAAGATTTGTGGTTCCTGAGCTATCGCCGTTTGAAACTAGGAGGTTTGGTCAAAAATCGTCAAAAAGTCGATTTTTTGGGGTGGTACAAAAATTGAGGGGGTGGTCCAATTTCATGAAATTCTGGATTCTTGCATGTTTTGATAGTATCAACAGCTCTGCCAAATTTGAGCTGGATCGGAGAGGGTAATTTTCAAATTTGCACTTTTTGGTGCACAGTTGAGATGGAATGACCCGTATACGCTTGGTTAAAATCGCATCATTTACCTGCGGAGGCAGAAATGACGTACCTGCTATGTATGATTCGTCGAATATTCATATCAGTTCGTTGTTGTGTTCTTTTGAAAGTATGGATAATAATACCGTAGTGTCCCTGTGCTATGTAACGAAACACTATTCTGAAAACGTGAGAACTGCTTTCGAGTATATTTGTAAGAATTACAACATTGCAGAACCATCACATGATCAACTCAGGGAAAAACCACAGAGGAAAAACTACGCATGCTGTTCTCTGTAGCTTCAAAACGAGGTATACAAAAACCCATAGAAGAAGTTCATATTTTAAGTAATCTAACGACAATCGGTTACATAGTGATTTTGATTTAGAAGAATTTATCGTGGAAAACGTGAATTTTGCAAGTGGATCAACCAAACACGTGGACGAGAATCCATCAATGTTCCATAAAATAAACCGTCTAAAATTCTAAAACACCGCAAAAATCAGATTTTAATTGTTGGGGGAGGGGGGGGTCTTCAAAGAGAGGTGGATTTTAACTCAAGAAAAAGGGGAGGGAGATTGAACGTAGATCAGAAACTATAACATACACTCAAAATAGTGTTCACCACATAGTAGCATGAAAATTCAGGTGGCAGTCAATTTTTGGTCCAAAACAACGTTTTACAGGAGTCATGCAACTATCACAGTGCATTCCCGTCAAACCGACTTGATTTTCATGCAGCCTACCCTCACACAACTAAATGTTGCATGAAATTCCAGCCTGAAAATTTGAAGGCGTGGTTTGCAGTCAGCTGTTTATTGGTTTGCATGAAATTCATGGAACACCCGCATGAATACTGATACGGAAAAATTCCGCACACCGTTTCATGCAACAATGTGGTGAAAAGTTTGTTAGTGTTAGTTGAGATGATTGAGAGGTTACATGAATTTCCCGTCTAAAAATTTTTCGAGACTTGCCGATCACAAGCTTGCTCAGTTGGCCTTGCTCCGTGACTTGCGACGGGTGTGTTTTTATAAAAAAGTTGAGAGTTGAACTTTACGCGTGGACTCTAACCATCATAAGATTTTTCGGTGCTTCCGTCAAGATCGTCTCACTCGAGGCGGACAAACCGCTGGAGCAGCAAACCGAGCGCAAAGTTACAATCGTCGGCACGCCGGAAGCCCAGTGGAAGGCCCAGTATCTAATGCGGGAAAATGGCTTCGTGTCCGGCACCGCCGACGTGAGATTCACCGTGGAGATCTTGGTGCCGAGTGCGCAGGTGAGTGTAAGCCATGACATGGCCCGGCTGCCCGGCCCTCGACGGAGTTGACAGAACTAAAAAAAATCCTTCAATTATCCAACAGGTCGGACGCATCATCGGCAAGGGTGGCCAGAACGTGCGCGATCTGCAGCGGGTCACCGGAAGCATAATCAAACAACCCGAGCACACGGCCGCGATGCACGTCCACACGTTACACGTCGAAAAAATAACGGCTTGCATTCAAATTGGTAAGTTTTCAGCTTTTCCCAGATGTGATTTATGTTATTTTACCTAAGTTTTTTTTTCTATATTTTTTTATTTACAGAAGACGTATGGGATGATTGCAAACAAGAATTTGATGCATTTTCTTCTTTGTCCATTCATCAACGGAGGGAACCTGTTCCATTTCTGGCGATTCGAAGCCATAGAATTTTGACGAATGCTGTTAATCTGCCGGCGTAGGATAGCTGAATGGCACTCGTAGTGGCCCAACCGCTCCCAAAAGCAGATAGATCAGTACTGGCCGGGGCACAGGGATCGTGCCCCCGAGGGATGATGGTGAGATCTCACCGTCCCAGACGTCACCGAGAAGGAAACTCCATGTCAGATGGACCAGGTGTGTCAGATGTACCAGGTGGATACAGTGATTTATGCAATAGTGTGTGAATATTGTGAAATTGTGATATTTTAGTGAATTATAAATGTGAATAAAGCAAGCAAATTAAAATCTAGTTGATTATCCCTCATACACTCTTATTTTCTAGAAGGTTTTATGTGCCATAAAAGGCACACAAAACTTTTTGAAAACTTATATCACTAAAGGAGAAATAAACCCCCACCCCCAACCCCCCTGTACTGAAAAAAAAAACACTAAAGAATAACGCGATGATCAAATTCCGAGAAGGTAAAGGCGGCGTGAACTGGCTGCAGTTATGACATGAAAATCATGTGATGTGGTTTATGACTGTATTGGTTTGTTAGAAAATGGACCAAACGTCGCCTCCTGAAGTTCACGTAGATTTGGCATGAACATCCATATGGAAAAAAATCACATATATGTTCATGCTACATTGTGGTGAACACTATTTTGAGTGTACACTCAAAAAATCTTTCACCACAGGGTTGCATGAAAACTCCGGTGGCAGATAATTTTCAATCCAGAACAACGTTTTACATGAATCATGCAACTGTCGCAGTGCATTCATGTCAACCCTACCTGATTTGCACGCAACCCTCACCCACACAACTAAAGTTGCGTGAAATTCATGCCTGAAAAATTGGAGGCGTGGCATGCAGTCATCTGTGTTTTGGTTCGCATGAAATTCTTGTCATATCCACATGGAAACTGCTATGGAAAAAAGTCACTAGCCTTTTCATGCAACATTGAAGTGAAAAATGATGGCGATGAACAAAGCTTTTGAGGTTGCGTGAAATTCCTGTCTGCAAATTTAGAGATGGGCCTGAAAGTCTGAGGACGGTCAGTTGGCTGCTGATTCTCATCAAAGTAACATTGTTTTTGTTTTCTTTCTGTTTGCGCCGGAACATTTCAGCGCTGTTTTTCGAAGTGAGATTTATTGATGCAATAGTAAGCATTTTCCCCATTATTTCGTCGTATTTTGCATAACTTTTTCAATTGCTTTTATCTAGGCCAGGAAAACCGAAGTTCCAGTGCAACAACGTCGGTGCAAATCACCGCAACATGGCCAAGCGTAACATAAAGCCGGTCCAGGACAAGAGAGTCAAACAAACCAGGAAGAAGGTAGGCACTGGTCGCGTCCGGCAGAAGGAGGATCGCTAAAGTGACCAGAGAGACTGATCCGCGTTCCGCAAAGGAGAACCAGGCGTGTGAGTGTGAGATTGTTCGTAGAAAATGCCTCCTACACCGGCAAACAAGGCAATTTGAGTATGTTGTGAATGTAGTGTGAAGTGAAAATGAAACGTTGTGTAAAAGTGATACATAAAATTTGGTGAATAAAAAAAGTTAAAAGACAACCCCTTTTTTCTTCCATAAAAAGACGAAAAAAAAAAAAAGAATTGTATACAAGTAATAAACCACAAGACTCTCGAAGCAACAACGCATGAAAATCCAGCGACCGACTACACTGCTGCGGTTGAATATCACGTTAATTTCCAATAAAAAGCACAGGACAATGTAGTAAAAGCTGCATGAAAGTCCCGTGAAATCCATCAGTGACCCATGCAAACTTGCTTTCTATGTGTGTGTCAGCTGGTTTTTGGTATGCATGAATTTCATGTCACAACCGCATGGGAATAGGTTTGGAAAAAAACCACATACCTTTTCATGCAGCACTGTGGTGAACAGTTTTTTGAGTGTAGCATAAACCGCCATCCCACCCGGTCACGGAAATTTCTAGCAGAGCTGGTTTTGTTAGAATCCTGCTAGAATGATTCTAGCAGGCCTGCCAGAATTCTGTAAGAATTTTCTTAGAGCATTCTGACAGAGCAAAAAACTGTCGAAATGACGTCATTTTCGCCAAACCGCACTGTGACCGCCATCTTGTCAGAAATCTTGCTGGCAAAGTTTTATTTTTATCTAGTCGACAAAAACGTCGATTTGGTGCCGTTCCGTTGGTTATCTGGCCACCCGGAGTTCGGTAAGAATGTTGTCAACAGATATTTTACATTGGAGTCATTAAAACTTTTTTCCACAGGCGCTACTTGCATTGGATTTTTTCAGAAAATTTTCCCCCGGAAGAACTTCACCATTCAAAATCAACCTCAACCACTCTGGCAGCTGCCTACGGCATCCTCTCAGGAATGCTCCTAGGCATTACGGGATGCTTCGAGATGCTCGTCGGATTCGGTGCTTCCACTCCCGTCACAGCAGCTTGGATTTCAACTCATGTTGTCTCGCCATCGTCGTGCAGTCAACTCCTCCAGGAGATGCCACCAAAGCCGCCATGAGTGAAAAGTTGCAGAATCCTTGAAGAATCATCCGAAGTGAAGGGATTGGTAGAAAACCCAGGTGTGAAAGTGTTTGTATGTAATAAAAGCGTTAAACATCTTGTTTTGTTTCACGAAATTAAACAGAAATATGACTAATATTTTCTTTATCAAATGTGTATTATGATCTAGGTAATAAGCTGCAAAAAAAAATCTAGCTGAAACATTCTAACAAAATTCTAGCAGGTCACGGGGCAGTCACGGCGTTCTCACAGGATTCTTACAGAATTCTAGCAAAGCGAAAATATTCTTACTAGAACTGGGCCATCATCCTGCCAGAACTTTGCAAGAATTCTCAAAGAATTCTAGCTCAAATGCAATAACCGGTTCTAGCAGGAGCCGGCGAAATCAACCGGTTCTGCTAGAATCCTGCTAGAATTTTGCTAGAACTATTCTGACAGGCCTCTTGCTAGAATTCTGTAAGAATTTTGCTAGAATTAGATAGAAAAATTTTCTGCTAGAATCCTGCTAGAATTTTGTTAAAATGTTTCAGCTAGATTTTTTTTTGCAGCTTATTACCTAGATCATAATACACATTTGATAAAGAAAATATTAGTCATATTTCTGTTTAATTTCGTGAAACAAAACAAGATGTTTAACGCTTTTATTACATACAAACACTTTCACACCTGGGTTTTCTACCAATCCCTTCACTTCGGATGATTCTTCAAGGATTCTGCAACTTTTCACTCATGGCGGCTTTGGTGGCATCTCCTGGAGGAGTTGACTGCACGACGATGGCGAGACAACATGAGTTGAAATCCAAGCTGCTGTGACGGGAGTGGAAGCACCGAATCCGACGAGCATCTCGAAGCATCCCGTAATGCCTAGGAGCATTCCTGAGAGGATGCCGTTAGGCAGCTGCCAGAGTGGTTGAGGTTGATTTTGAATGGTGAAGTTCTTCCGGGGGAAAATTTTCTGAAAAAATCCAATGCAAGTAGCGCCTGTGGAAAAAAGTTTTAATGACTCCAATGTAAAATATCTGTTGACAACATTCTTACCGAACTCCGGGTGGCCAGATAACCAACGGAACGGCACCAAATCGACGTTTTTGTCGACTAGATAAAAAAATAAAACTTTTGCCAGCAAGATTTCTGACAAGATGGCGGTCACAGTGCGGTTTGGCGAAAATGACGTCATTTCGACAGTTTTTTGCTCTGTCAGAATGCTCTAAGAAAATTCTTACAGAATTCTGGCAGGCCTGCTAGAATCATTCTAGCAGGATTCTAACAAAACCAGCTCTGCTAGAAATTTCCGTGACCGGGATTCCGTGCATCAAATAGACAGAGCAAGAATATTAAAATTCACCACTTTAATGCATGTGGCCTCAAATATATGAAAAAATCGAAAATTAAACTTTTTTTTTGGAAAAATATCAAAATTCATTTGTTTCCATTATACTAAGTACAAACAACACAAAAAAGTCACAAAAAAAGCAAAAAAATATTTTTGGCCGCTCGCTTATATGGAAATACCCCATAGTACGATGGCAGCTTGCAACTAATGGTATCAAATCCCGAACAACTAATTTTCAACAAAAAAAACCAACTCGGTCAGCTGTGTCGGTAATCGAGTATAGAGTAAACAAAACAGCTAAAAATAGCATGGGGAGCTGGAGGAAAGGGAGAGAGAGAGCAATATTTTTGCCTCTCTCAACTTTTTGACATTTTCTGCAGGGTTGGGTAACAACAGTAGGGGCCAGCACTAAACCAGCCGAGAAAAGTCCAAACTCGGCCATTGTTCAGCACTGGAGTAGCTATTAGTGCTGTTGTCAAAGCAGTTTAGCATTTACTTGGAGCTGTAAATGCGCTGTCAGTGCTAAACAGTGACCATGTTTAAGTGCTGGATGGTTACTTGGGCAGTTTATTGAGCTGTCTTTTTCAACAGCATTTTTAAAATATTAATATCTTCTTTTGTATGGGTCATTCCACCTGAAGTGTGCAAGAAAAAATGCAAATTTGAAAATTACCATCTCCGATTCTGCTCAAATTTGGCAGAGCTGTTGAGACTATCAAAACATGCAAAAATCCCGAATTTCATCCAAATCGGACCACCCCCTCCAGTTTTGTACCCTCCCAAAAAATCGACTTTTTGGCGATTTTTGAGCGAAACCCCTATCTTTAAACGACGATAACTCAGGAACCACAAATCTTAGAGAGTCGGTCTTAGACTCAATTTTAAAGGAAATTGGACGTAGAATCAAAATTTGGATTAAAATATTTTTTCTACCTGTATTGCGCAATAAAAAACTTCAAATTGCCGTATCTCAAAACAGCCCTATTTATTTTTTAAATTTGACCTCACCATCGTATTCCCCGTCCAATTTTACATAAGAATCACTTATCGACAGAAAGGAATATGTTTCGTTCCAGAGATATCGAATTTTAAAGTTTTAAGTATTTGAGATTACCTAAATTAGCTACACTCGCCGCATATGCTAGATGCACTTGGGCGCGCTGATCAATAACTGCTACCTGGTTATTTATTGAAACAAGATTTCATCCCAATTGATCATTAGCAAATTAGGCAAAAATGTAGGAATTTGCTGTATTAATCTTGAATGCAGGGCAGAATGGAATTCCCGCTGAGCTAGCAAGAATTGATTGAAATTGATCTTGTGAGTAACACTTAAGAAAAAGTGTACGATACATTATCGTGTTGAAAATTATGAATTAACATGAATAAAACTCTCGTGAAGCATGATTAAGGAGGAGGATTTCTGGAAAGTATAAAACTGAAAAATGTAAGAAAATCACAAAGATTAATCGGATCGAAGATCAAATTAAGTGGTGTTGATTTCGACACCGTCCGAACAATTATCTTTTTTTTTTGTCAATCATTTCGATGTCTTGGAAGACGATACAGCTGCTGTCCATATGTATCAGAAGTATATGGTTTTGTTTTTGAAATTAAATGTACCAGAATTGAAAAAAAAATCATCGATTATTCAGATGAAAATGGCTCACAATATAAAAATCGGATTAATATTATCAATCTTTCAAACCGTAAGGCAGATTTTGGGGTTTATTGCTGAATGGCACTATTTTGCTACCGCACTGGCAAAAGCTCTAGAACCCATGAGAATTATTTCATCTACTAAATCTAGCTCTACATTTGTTCTTGCTTCAAATAAAAAAAATAATTTGATAAAGTGGGAAGAAATTGAGGAATTAGGAAAAATATGAAAACAATAGAAAAATGTTTTTATTTTTTATTTTATTGTGTTGTAAAAACGTTGTAGCATTTGCAAATGAATATTAAAAGTTCAAATTTTACCTAATCTGGATAAACAGTGCATTCAAAATTACCTAATAAATATTCCTTAAACAAAATATAGATTGTTTAAGGTATTGATTATCTCAAAATCGTATAAAATTATAAAAATAATTCATCTTACAGAAGACCAGGTAGTAATTATTGATCAGCACGACTGAGTGCTTCTAGCAGATGCGGCGAGTGTAGCTAATTTAGGTAATTTCAAATACTTAAAACTTTAAAATTCGATATCTCTGGAACGAAACATATTCCTTTCTGTCGATAAGTGATTCTTATGTAAAATTGGACGGGGAATACGATAGTGAGGTCAAATTTAAAAAATAAATAGGGCTGTTTTGAGATACGGCCATTTAAAGTTTTCAATTGCGCAATACAGGTAGACAAAACATCTTAATTGAAATTTTGATCACGGAAATGGATTCTACGTCCAATTTCCTTCAAAATTGAGTCTAAGACCGACCCTCTAAGATTTGTGGTTCCTGAGCAATCGCCGTTTGAAGATAGGGGTTTCGCCTAGGGGGGTGCCACTTAAGGTTTTCGGAGCGGATTTGGATCGGCTCCAGAATTTTCAGACCCGATCCAACTTTTAAACAAGATATGGTTAACTTTTTTGAGAGTGCAGATTTTGACGTTTTGAAACTTCAAGCTGTTTGTTTATGTTTTGTTTATATTTATCAAACGTGGTCGCGTAAAAAAGGATGGTTTTTGTGGCCGATTCCGAACGTTATTAGGTTCGCGGAAGGAACTAGAACGGCCCGGTCTACGAAGAGTTGCTGGCGATAATCGCGGATAAGTGTTTAATGTCATGGTTCCCGAGGAGGAATTTCTATGGCAGCTGCTTCAGGGAATGATTCCCACTTTGGTTCGATCTTGGTAGCGGTGTCCCCTACAGGGCATTTCCGGAATCTATCGTGAGCAAGTACCGCAGGAAGCGGGAGCACCGAGTGGAAAGTTTGAAAGAGAGGCAGGTCTCGGCGAAGCAAAGGCGAGTTGGATCGCATCGCATGCGGAAGGAATGTCCGCAGAGTATCCATCCCGTTTCCCTATGCCTTGGAATGAACCAAAACTGTTGGCGCCGTTGAAGCAATCACATGAATCAATGAATGATTCATTTAAAATGTTGGCTATTGAAAAGGAGCTGATGGACCTTTTGCCACGGGCCGAGGAATACTTTAGCTGTATCCGGTTGAAAGCTGGCCTCCCGAAAGCGATCAACAAATAATTAAACCTTACCTTTCATGATGAATTCTTTCCCTTTCCAGAGCTGTCATCCATAAGCAACGCTTACTCCAACGTAATTTATTCCCAGCGAGCAAGGCCAGGCGCGAACTTCAGCAAGAATTTGTGTTGATCATGGCTTTCTACCTCTTCGCGGCGACCGCTACCGAGGACCTGAAGGAGCGGCGGCGAACTCTAGCAACAGCAACCTAAACCGGCCCATCAAGGATTCCAGTCGTACTCGGGCATGAAGTCGAGCCAACCGCCAAGTTCTTCTAGCAACTAACAGTCCGGCCGGTAATCATCGTCGGCGAACGCTGGCTCTGGTAACGCCAATGCCATGGGCCATTTCGCTGAAAACGGCGAACGTGCTCGGTCCAGCCGGACTCGGTCTTCCGACGAGTCTATACGGTAAAAACCCCATCTAGTCACCGAGGGCTAGCCGCAGACTGATCGGACAAATCCATCAACCCGGTAGCTGCGTCGGCCTCGCCTGCTGCCGTCCCAGTTGCACCTTCACCCTATCCCTAGTTTCTGTCCTATCCATCGTCGGCCGTCCCCGTACCAGTTATGAACCAGCTCGATCCACTGCACCAACGGTACATGATGCTGAACCAGAAACTCGGCCTGGACACTCGGAATATATTACAAGACCCCGTACGGTAAGGGCGGTGGTGACAGCATGGCCTTGGCGACGACAACGACCACAGCTGTAGAACAGAACCCAGCAGTGAGCAACTACCACCTCCGACGAGGGAGTCCACTGGTGGTGGTGGCGGCGTGGGCGTATATGTCGTGATTCGTGAAGCGGAACGGACCCGTAGTTTGGGGCACATCACGGGAGCTACCAATGGGGGAGGCGGGCAACGGTGATTTTAATTTTAAAGTGTCTTTTTTTTGCACGTTTATTTAGTGAAAGTGGGTGTTTAAAGGCAGGGAATAATGGTGATTTAAAATTACTTAGAAAATCTTGAATATTGAGAAGATTCTGGCTCATTGAGAGCAAATCGATCAGGACAATTATAAAAGTATGTACAATTTTAGTGTAAAATGTGTAATGCTAGGTGCTAGGTAACACATTATATTTGTAATCTTACTGAAAAAAACTGTATTTAACTAGAATTGCGCACTCAATAAAATGAAATCTTCTCGTCCTCGAGCGGGACCTTGTAGTCGTACGTGATCTCCTTGTTGACGCCGATCGGCTGCTTCGAGTAGATCACAATCTTCTTCTCCAACTCGATCGTGATGACCTTGGTGTAGCAGTTGAGCTGTGGAAGAGAAGAGAATTGAAAAGGATTAGAAATGGAATCAGAACTCAATTATGTAGAATCTTCTCACATTGCAACTGTGGTTGATGAACCGGGCCAGGTTGCCATAGTTGGACGCGTCGATGATGGTCTCCATGTCGATCCGGAACAGGTACGTGCTGCTGATGACGATCGCTTCCTACTTGATCTCGCGCAGATCCGTCACCGACGGGCGCACCACCTCGTCGGCAGCGATCGATTCCATCGTAAACAGTCGTGGATTGCCGATTTGGCAAACTTGAGCTGGTTTTTGCGGAACTTGAGCAGATCGGACTCGGTGCTGGCGCTAGTTCGATTGGGCTTCTCGCGGAAGACCCTGCATCTTGGTGACGGCCTTGGCCGTTTCGATGTTCTTTATGTGGTTTTCGGCTGCCGTACCGCACAGATGGAGGTATGTGGCCTTTTCCCGCGGGTCTATCTTGCAGAAGCTTTGCGTTCGCACCGACCCCGTCGAGTGCTGTTTGATGTTCATAGCTCTGGCGGATGTACTGAACGTCCTCGGCGTCGAACCCGCGAGTTAGGAAATTGTACAGCATGGACATCTGTGTCCGGATATCCCGCTCGTGGTACTTGGGCCGGGATTGAACGTGAACTGCTGCTGACCTGCGGCAAACGGAAAGCAGGGCCTGCTGCTACGAAAAAGTGGCTGCCGTGGCGGCAAAGGTTTGTAGTGTAGCTGCTGCCACCGCAGCTGCTTTGTCCTTCTTGTACTTGGCCTTGGGGGCGTTCGGGTCTTCCTTTGGTCGACCTGCAGATCGCTGGGTGGGTACGACTGGCGCGACCACAGTCGCAGTCGGCTGCTGCTGCTGCTGAACCTCCATGGGAATTTGGGCAGAAACTGGTAAGTTGCCGTTTCGGACAGATCGAACGCGACCTGGTACACACCACCCTTGACTGTCGAGTAGATCGGCGACGGCCAGCGGGTCTTCTAGGAAGATAAGACGCGATCAGACACCGCGATCAGGAACGCCCAGACTGCTGTACAGGCAAACTAGGCAGCACAGCACCGTGTTGTAGATGAAACTGTTCTGGATGAGGCTCAAGATGACCTGCGGGAAGGAATATAATTATGTTGAGGTTTAGATAATCACATTAGCAATCTTTAACTGAAAAATATACGCCAACATCCGGGTAATTACGTACTCCTTCATAAGCGAAGACTCCACCACGTCCATCCGGTGCGTCTGCAGTGTGATCCACAGCGCCTGCTAAAACTGGCCGGATTTTCCTCCAGTTCGATCCCCAACTGCTTGTAATCGATGTACTTGACGATTATTGTGTCCAAACAATTTGTAATGACGAGAACATCGCTGCCAAATCCGTCCAGACTTCCCGCACTTGCCTAGTAATTTTTTCAGCGCGCCCTTTTCCCATCCCATTCTGCACAACACTTGCTAAATTTAATCCCAACTTATTCAGCAAACCTTCTCACAATCCACCGGAACCGACTCCAACACCAATTCCTTCACGGACACGCGCAGAAATAATCCGATTTCGAGATTTTTTGCAACGGAAACAAAAACACGCCGTTTGTTTTGTTTTGCAAATTAAAGTTTGACAGCTTGTACACGGTTGAGTGAACTTAACGATTTTTAGCTCAAAACGTTCATAGTTTCAGATCGGATTTGGAGGATTCGGAGCGAGTTTCGAAGCGTTTGGAGGGTTTGGAGCCGACCAAGCGGTTTCAAACCCGAGAAACCTGCCGGAACCTAAGTGGCACCCCCCTAGGGTTTCGCTCAAAAATCGCCAAAAAGTCGATTTTTTGGGAGGGTACAAAACTTGAGGGGGTGGTCCGATTTGGATGAAATTCGGGATTTTTGCATCTTTTGATAGTCTCAACAGCTCTGCCAAATTTGAGCAGAATCGGAGATGGTAATTTTCAAATGCTGTTCCGCTTCAGATGGAATGACCCGTATATCTTTTATAATTTTTTTATTTTTTTAGACATTTCCCACCATCGAATTTTTATTTTGATATAATGCCCCAAGTAACCATCTAGCACTAAAAGAAATCATTAATAGGCTGTAAACCAGCATTCCACAGCTAATCTGCTGTAAAACAGCTAATGTGAGAGCAAATCAGCTCTAAATCAACTGCTCTAGCATTAGCTGAAATGCAGCTGATTTCGTGCAGGTACTAGCAACACTGCTCCATTTTTCCCCATTTTACTGGCAACACAGTTGAAAGGTGAAAGAGAAAGATTGATGAAAACCAAAACAAAATATTTCTAGCTCGCTCATCCCTCACCAAAACAAAACAGCTGAGAAAAAAATGAAACGGCTTTCGGTCGCAGTTAAGATTTGGTAGTTTACCTAACAAAAAAATATGTTTATGCTGTTGCTGTTGAATTGCGGTGTAACTGCAAAATATAAAAGAAAAGAACAATCTTGGATCAATCACTTCTGCTGGACAGATGTCTCGAAGGATGGAGGTTGGCATTCCTTGGCCAGTTTGGTATCCAACGCAAACGGCAATTGCCGATGTTCACTTATGGATTCCCCCGTGGGAACCACAATGTCCCGAAAAGTGAATCTGATGCAATCAACAATTTTGATATGTACGGTTCTTCATTGAGAAATGAGAATGCTGTTGCGATTTTGTAAACACATTTAAATAGGTCTAGGTCGGAGTGACCGGTCACTTTTGATGAATCTGTCTGTTTGGCTTATAAATCAATGATTAATTAGCTCCAGCAAAAATGAGATCAGAAGAAAAAATGAGTAACTTTGAGTAACATTTAGTAACTTCGAGAAATTGAATCACTCAGTTACTCACTGTCCTACCCCTTGAATGAGATGCACATTCCAGCACGAAAGGCAACATTTAAATACTACTGAAACTGCGCCCGGATGCCACCACATATTTAGGCGTGACGGCAAAGCTGCATGATTCGACCAAAGAAAACATCAACCCGATCCTGGCATCAAGTCTCCAACACCAAGCAATTCATCAAATAAATTGTTCCTCCTCTCAGCCGTTTCCTCCCATCAGCAGTGTCGGTAAATAAGTAGTAAACAAACCGAAAATAGAACTGGGGTGGGAGGATTAGAGAGAAAGAGATAACAACATTTTTGCATTTCACATTTTTTTGACGTTTTGCAGGGCCGGATCAAGAACAGTAGGGGCCCAGCTGTAAAACAGAAATATAAAGTCCAAACTCAGCTGCAAATCAGTTGTAAAAGCGCATTTCCAGCAATTTCCAAAACAACTCAGCTGTTATTCACTGCAGGTAAAGCGCTGTTGGTGCTAGACAATTACTACTTTTAGTGCTGATTGGTTACTTGGGTGTATACGCATTTCCATGTATTTTATGGTTGATGATTCTGAAAAAATAATGGTTCATTTAAATTGTATCCATCGTAAGCACGAAGGTTCCTGGTGATTCAGTTTTCTAATTAGAATCACAATAGATAATTGTTGTGTAAAATTAAACCCATACTTACTTATGGTACGTTCGTTTGATGGCTAGTTCGGCACTGAGTGCCGCACTCAGAGCTGTCAAAGTGTTTCTTTGAAGAAACTCGCGCTAGTTCCGCACGAGTTTCGCCGCCATCTTGGAACTGAAACTCTAGTGCCACACTGGATATTTTTTCAGTTTCATGCGAGTTCCATGCACACTGAAAAAGAATGTTCGTTTGAACCAAAACTGGCACCGACGAGTGCGGCACTCAGTGCCACACTGGCTGTTCAAACGAACGTACCATTAGATTAACCACAATTTTGTTAAATTTGCCCGTGCAAGTATTGTCGTGCAAGAGTGGGCCTGCCTCTTCCTTCCACTGCCCCTCTCTTTCCACTAAACATTATCATAAAGTCCCCTCGCATCAGAGGTCCCCATTGCGAATGTCCTCGTCTTGCTCTTCATAGTTTATCACCTGCAAAGAAATCATCAACAAACTTACTCACCAATTCCACCTCCCCAGTTGCGACACTTTGATTTGCCACTTCAACATTAGCCAAATAGTGTTATTTTCACCTTTCACATCCTCTCACTTCATAATTAACAACACAAACTCAACAAATCGACCGCTCTCGTTCGAATCCTGACTTCAAATGACAGACGTAAACAAACCCAAGTTCATGTTTTAAATATTTAACCAATTGTTAATTATATTCAACCATTAAAATTTTTGATTTTCCTAAGACTGGTTGCAACGCGGCTCTACTTTGTTCTAGCTGTTTCATTTTTCAAATAGAACTGAAACAGACCACCCGCAACGCGGAGTTGCAGTTTTATTTTTCGAGCAGTATTTTGAAACCGTAATAAAACTGCTCGACGAGTTTGTTTCAAACGTGAGACGATTTGGAACTGGAATAGAACTCAGTTTCAAAAAAAACCAGATATATAGAGATATCCACGTATTCTTACACACACACTATGATGCTGTGTTGATAATCATACGCACACAATTAAAAGCATTTTTTTGAAACAACATTTAGATCAGCGCGTTGCGAGCACCGTGTTCTAGTTTCATTTCCGCCAGTTCTAAAATTTTAAAACTGCTCGCAATTTGAAACAATTATAAAACTTCGCGTTGCAACCAGTCTAAAACCAAAGCTAACAGTCGAGCACGTTCATTCGAGTTCGGGAAATCTGCTAGCTTTTTGCATCTAGCATTTTCAACAAACAGGTTTTTAAATTAATACTGAATTTCAGTTATTTTAACGGAATAATGGCAGTAACAAGTACGTTTTTGTAAAAATTTACGAAAGTAAAATCAACAATTTTAATTGTTAAAATTTCTGGGCACAGTCTCTCCGTGTACGAAACCTGCAGCCACTGTGGAGTCAAGTTCAGCAACAGCTTGATTCCTTCCCGGGCTGCGTCTTCTTCATGTACTGCGGCGAGGAGCTCAACTCGAATGTCCGGTACCACGAAGCTGCGCAATTGCTCCAACTTTAATCTGCTGAGCACTCCGCGCTGTTTATCTACGGTCTTTCTCTGTTCGATGACAATTTGGCCGAGCTGAAGCGGTTCTGCGAGGCGAACGAGGGCGCAGAGCTGAACCGGTTCGAGTTGGATTACAGCAACCTGGACCGACGTGAACTGTTCAGAATTCTGCACAACACGGAAGCTCGTCGCGACCCGATAGGATAGGAGAGTTGAACGGCTACTTGGAAGAAAAGCTGATTTCTTACGGTTACTTCTTGGTGTCCCAAGCGAATCCACTGAAGGTAACGGTCACCACTGGCCGTCGGAACTTTACGATCCAAACCTTGAACATGGTGGTGCTGCTACGACCGGTTCCTGCCGGCAAACCCTTCGTTGAGTCGTTCGGACCAAACTGGTGGAGTTCCAATCCGGAATCGCGCCCCCCAGGAATGCGCTGTATTTTGGATCTAGATTATCCTGGTTTGCCGGCGGCGACGCGGGTGCGAGATCGACTCGGAGCGGAACGAAGCGTTCTCGTATGCCAACCAAACCATTAATCAAGTGCTCGACAGGACGGATGGGTTTCAGCAATCGGTGTGACGATCAGGACCAGGCACTGTACAAACAGAGACGCACTGACGTGGAGGTGATTGTTCCGACGCCGGACTTTTCCGGGTGGAAGGCATCTGCACATTCTGAGCAGGATCCACGTAGGCTGTCTTTCGGCCACTCCGCCTACATGTTGGAACAGCTTTGGTACCTTGATATCAAACACTTGCTGCTGGCCACAATGGACACGATGACCAGATAACTTCCTGTAGGTGGTACAATGATTTGTTAGGTCATTTTCATGTTCTTTTTTTTGATTCTAGGTACAAGCAGCGATCCGAGGCAGGATACGCTGATCGCATCGCACGTGGTCCGTGTGGGGCATGGTCAAGCAGGTTGGCCTGGGAAAGACCAAGTCTTCTAAGCTTTCGCGCCCCGACATCAACGATAGCTACGACCGTGGCAAGAGAATCTTGAAGTAGCACGCCTTCAAGAGTACAAAGCGCTGGCCGTTGAACTGCTCAAGTACTCCGAAAAGGTTAAGGATTTTTGGGGGTGAATAGATACCCTTTGCCGCTACTACAAACACTTTACGCATTTGAGAATTATCTCGGTAACGAAGAACATTTCCGAAAGGATGACGCGCAAGTCATCGGAATCGGCTAGCGAGACCGCCATTTGGCGGATCGCGTTGCTCGCCACAGATGAGTTACGAATCTCCAGATTCAAGAGATCGACAAACGCTCGCTCCGTGCTTGAGCTTAAGGATGATGCCACGATGCCCCCGGCTAATACACACTTGCCAGCTATTACAGCAGATTCTGCGCGTTCTCCTGCACAACAACTCCACATAGAAACGTCGTTACGGCGAAGCTGCTCTCCGCGCTGCAAAAAATCGGCAACAATTTGAAGGCTACCTGCACTTGATCATCCCGGCCTTGGTCAAGATGTTCGGACCGATCGGAGTGGAGTAGTGGACAGGCTTGCAATCATAGGCACTGCAGGTGCAGCCGCTTGAGTGAGCGAGAGGATCCGGCAGGACAGTGGCGTTTATACGACCGCCAGAAGCAGAACAACAACGCAGCGGAAGGTCATCCGGGTGGGGCGAAGACGAAGGGGGACCAGGAACCGAAGGTTGACTTCCGGGCCGCGTGCTTTTCATGAACATAGGTCAGGCAGAAGGGCTTCTTGTCAGTGCTGCGGAACGTGCTGGTCAAGCGTACCTGTAGGACGTTCGTAGGTCGGCTGCGAGTTCAAGATCTATCTTCTCCAGAAGCAGGTGTTGCCGATTTTGGGGAATATTTGCTTCGCAAGCACCGGTGAACTCTACTGTACCTGGACTGCACGATGCACGACCTGCGCAAGATGTACTCCGAGATTGGCCGATGGCCGGATCGGTGGTGACCTTTTGCGAGAGTGTCGTTGAGACGAGTTCGCTCATGTGTTTCGCCGAGACTCCCAACAAAAACAACAAGATTATGATGATTGCGGAACTGCTGGATAAGGGCCTTGTCGAGGACATTGAGAACGAATCGGTTTGCATACGGTTGAAACGAGAACAAGCTCGGCGAGTTCTTTCAGGTCAGCTACGACTGGTATCTGGTCGCGGCACCATCGATTTGGGCCTTTGGTCCGGACAACACCAGCTCAAACAAAGCTCTGCTCGGTGCCGTCAAAGACTCCATCGAGTAAGGATTCCAGTGGAGCACGCGCGAAAGACCACTCTACGAGGAATCCCGTTCTAAACGTCATGTTAAAAATACTGGACCAATCCATCGCCCATCAGGAACCCTTCCACCGCGGAGGTGGTCCTAACCTCCCGCAGAGTCGCCTACTCCGCCTAATGGAACCGTACCTATTCGTTGAAGTGCAAGACCCCGCCGATTGCGTTTCCTTCGTTTACACCGTCCTCGCCCGGCGACGTGGCCACGTCACCCAGGACGCACCCGTCCCCAGTTCCTCCCTCTACGCCATCAAAGATTACATTCGAGTTGCCGTGGAAGGTTCTTCCGCTCGATCAACCTCCCAAAGAAACTCTCTTAGAGACATCCTGCAGCTAATCGCCCGAACCGACACTCCGCGTGACCTCATCTACGATATCTTCAAGTGTCACTCGCTAGTCCTCTTCTACCCGTAACCAATTCCGTCGAATTCCGCCAAACAAGATCCTCGGGTCAAATGCTAAAAATGATAATGATGAAATTATAATTTATCAACATTAAAATTCAAATAAATTCAACAAAAAACTAGTACAGAACGACAATTTTCTTTTCAGTATCATTCTGAACCGCTAACCGTCCCCCGGAACCGTTTTTCTGCTTTCCTGGAGGATTTTTCCGGTACCCAGCGCATGTCAAATTTGACATCGGCTTCACCATGTTAAAATTAAGTTCGGGTACTCGATGTCAAATTTGTATGACTACGGTTTGCGCCGTTTTGATTGGATCCACTCAAATTTGAGTTCCCCTGGTAAGCGTGTACGTTAACAAAGTTTGATTAGTGGCTGAGAGCTCGTCTGAAAAAAAAAATCTTTTTCTTAATTGAAACTGCAACTCTGTCGAATAAAATGGATTATTTACCATGTGAGGTGAGTTTGCCTTCTAGGCACAATGTTATTTGAATTTCGGGAAATTTCTAAAAAGATAAACACCGGCTTAATTTTTGAAAAGGTTTAAAAAAATTAAACTGGATTGATGAACCGCGGTACATTTCCTTGAAATAATATTGCGCGTATACCCGAAAAAGACACGCGGCAAACCAGCCTCGGAACGACGCACCGCACTTTCGGCAAATGCGCTGTCAAATCCCATACTGCATGTTTTGTTTTGTCGATCTTCTTCGAATCGCCTGGCATTGTTGGCAGGTATGTTTTAATAGCACCAAAAGTGCAAAAAATCACTGGCAACATTGCCTATGATACATTCTGAAATGCCGCGCGGCGTATACACTCAAAATAAAATTCACGTTGAAGTTACGTGAAAAGCTATGTGGTATTTTTCCACTTAAGTTTTCACGTAACTTCTACGCGGTGGCCCTAGAGACCCTAAATAGGGGGATGGCGTCGCTATTTTTAGACCACGTTTTCCACTTTTTCTCATCGAAATCGACTACTTTATCGACTTCATTTAACTGGGCGAGATAAGACGCCGTCTATTTTTGTCCGTAGGCTTATAGTGCATGGAATTACCTAACTTTTGACCCATAGGAGTATGAGTGTTGGAGGCTGTTGCAAAAAGTTAAGGTTTTAAAAAAAATCATTTTTAGCAGTAATTTGCAAAAGCTATGAGAAAAAGTCATACCAATCCTGGATGTCTATAGCGCATTTTGAAGGGCTTCAAAAGACCTTTCGAATGCAATTAAGAGAGTTGGAATTGATCAAGTTTGACGGAAATGGAGCAATTTTATGATTTTGATCTGGAAGAGAGAGTGTTCAGCGGCAGCACGCGTGTGCTTTGTTCACCGCCGTTTTATTTAGGAAATCTCGATGATTTCTATCCGGATATTTATTGGAAAGTGTTTTGGGTTAAAGTTGAAGGTGTTTGCCAGGTGCACAAAGTGAAGGAATTTTGTAAAATGGTCCGAAATATGTGAAAAATTGATTTTTGTTTTGACACTGGTGCGTCGCAAAATGGCCTCGCGTCCTCGTTCGCGTCTCTTTTTCGTTCGGTTCTCTCTGTCTCTCACAAGTATGCGTGCGGTCGAGCATCGTTGTGCCGGGTTTTGTCTTGGTGGTGGTTTTCGCCCAGAGCTGTGCTTGAATCATCGGTTGAATTTGTTGGTGTGTGAGCGAGTTTGCGCTGGCAGCTTTGCTAAGAAACGCTGGACGACGATTTTACGCCTACCCGTCGCTTGGTGGAGAGGGGCGGCAGTGATCGAGAGGCGACTGCGTACCAAGCCGAGACCCGGGTGAGAGCGTTCTATTTATGTTGTGTGTTTGTCCCTGAGTGGTGTTGGTGAGAGTGGATTGCACGTGGTTGAATTTTTGATGAACGAGTGTGTGTGTGTGTGTGTGTGTGTGTGTGTGTGTAGCTGCTCTAATCCTCACAGTTGATTTACAGTAAAGGCCTAAACAAGCAAGGCCAAGTAGTGTTAATACGGGTGTTAAAGCAACGGTCGAAATAGAAAATTCAATTTTTACATTCAATCGGAGTAAAACACGTCGCGTCTCCTTTTTCGTTTCACGAACTTGATTAAATGCTTGACAAAAAGTAGCTCTTCGTTTAATATCTGCTTTGCTTTACAATATTCTTGAAATACAACATTTAATATATAATGTTTTAAATCGAAAAAAACCTCAGAATATTATGCGCGGTAGTTGTTCTGAGTTTAATTTCTTTGGTATATAATTCTCTTTCTCCTTGATTCAATCTTTCCACAGCCGGCTGTTTAAGAAAGAATCTTTGAATTTTAAAAACCCATCAGCTAAATTAAAACAGTCTCTACAGCAGCATCCGATTGTTTGCTTTGAGAATAAATTTTCACTCTAATAAAATACTAACCTTCCACTTGAAATAAACGGGAAGTGTCTGTACAGCAGCATCCGATTGCTTGCCTTGAGAATAAAATCTTACCACTTAGGGCATCTCCAGCGCTGGGGTGCAAATCAAATTTGCACCCGGCTCATGAATACCGAGATCAAATTTGCCACCTTGAAAAAACTCCGTCATCCCCACCGCTAGGGTAGCAAATTTGCCACCGAAACAAGCCCACCGCGGGGGGCAAATATGGGTTTTTATCATTTTTTGCTCTCGTTTACCTTCAAAATCATTAATTATGTGTTGATTCATGCCTAGCAATGCTAAAAGTTTATTAAACTTTTTAATCCTATTGAAAATTTCAAAGAATTTCATTTTTCGAAAATGTCGAAAGTTAAACCATTTGCTACCCGATTTGATTCCCACAAAATTTGCTCTCGAGTTTGCCCCCGAGTCTCCCACCGCGCGTAGCAAAGCAGGTATCAAATTTGATCTCAAGTTCATCTGTAGAAGAAAAATATGTGTCGGTACCTGTCGGGTACTCATTTTCTGATACCCGACAAGTACCGGCAAGCCGGGGGCAAAGTTTTGAATGCGTGTTTCGGAGATTTTTCTATGTCTGCTCTTGTGGGTGCTTCAAAAATTCAAGAATTCAAAAATTCAAAAATTCAAAAATTCAAAAATTCAAAAACTCAAAAATTCAAAAATTCAAAAATTCAAAAATTCAAAAATTCTAAAATTCAAAAATTCAAAAATTCAAAAATTCAAAAATTCTAAAATTCTAAAATTCTAAAATTCTAAAATTCTAAAATTCAAAAATTCAAAAAAAATTTAAATTTTTTAAATTTTTTAAATTTTTTAATTTTTTTAAATTTTTAGAATTTTTTAAATTTTTTATTTTTTTTAAATTTTTTAAATTTTTTAAATTTTTTAATTGATCGTATTGATCATAGGGTAAATAAGATCCATTTCTTTTTTCAAAAATGTTTTATTTAATTATTTTTCCAATCAAATTTACTACTCCAATACTACTAACTTACGTGAAATTGTCCGAGGATTCCGAATATGACAAAATTGAGACCAAAAAGTGCCGCTATGACGGCCTACAGGGCAAAAACTAACGTTGTAAAATGTTTGTTATAGAAAAATCTAAAAACTATGAGAAAAACTGCGATTGGCCAAAAAGTTAACACCGTAGGCTTATAGTCCATGTAATTACCTATCTTTTGACCTATGGGAGTAAGGGTGTTGGAGGCTGTTGGAAAAAGATATTAAGGTTTTAAAAAAATCCATTTTTGACAGTAATTTGCAAAAGCTAAGAGAAAAAGTCGAACCAATCCTGGATGTCTATGGCACATTTTAAAGTGCTCCAAAAGACCTTTCGAATGCATCTAAGAGAGTTGGAATTGATGAAGTTTTACGGAAATGCGAGCAATTTTAAGATTTTTTAGGTTTTTTGGACCTCAAACTTCAAAGCCCGTTTTACCCCACTTCCCTTTGTCGTAGAGGGCTCATATTTGGCATGAGTTCATCTCATGTATAGAAAAACAAACGCTGAAAGTTTCATCCAAATCGGAGCACCTCGATACGACCTGTTACACATTGGTGAAAAACTCGCTCTTAATTCGACTTGATCCTCATTGATATGACCTTTTACAACAACATCAACACCGTTACCTGTCCAACCTCCCGCATGACTTTGTCACTCACCATCTTGCCATCACAAACTTCTGCATACGAGCGCGTAGAACTCTCAGCATACGAACGCGTCGATCATCCTTGTGTTTCGTCTCCCGTCTCTGCCATATATTACTTCAGTTTTTAGTTTTGTTTCTCCCACAAAAATTTCTTACTTGTTTTCATCGCATGAACAATATTTTATAATTTTCAGGAATCTATCATTTAATTTCTGTGCAAAATTGAAATTCAAATTTACTTACAATCTTATAAATCTTGTTGATATTTTTATATGAAATCAGTTCTATTATTTTTAATACTAAAAAAAATCATTTCTAATTGACTATTATTTTTATACTTGAATAAAAAAAAATTACTCTAGAAAGTTTTTCATTGATCTATACATCCTATCATCTTGTCATTGCAATACTGCGCATGTTAGAATATCCTTTCTGTTAACTTTTTATGAAACTTGTCTGTCACTTTGTGTTTTCAAATTTGTCAAACCCATTCAATAATTTGTTTATTTGAGCTATTCGCAATAAAATGCTGATTAGTTCAATAATCATTCATGATAATCTTTCTGAATATTTTTTTTTCTCTGAATTTTATCAGTTTAAAGGTGTTTTTCCCTTGAAGCATTATTTTATCCCTTGATTTTCCCTTGAAGCATTATTTATCAATTCCCTTTAATTATCATTTGACTATCCCCGTAAAGTGCAAATGTTTTGAAATGTTTTTAACATATTGAATCCCCCCATGGATTACAACTGTTTTGAAGCTATATTTGACATAAAACTCTCCCCATAGAGTACAATTGTCTACTTTTTAATCCCATTGGCGTTGCTTTATCAGTTTATGTATCCCTAGATGGGAACTTTTACCATCCTTTCCGATATTTTTAGATTCCCCACGATGTACTCACAAATTTTACCCTTTCTTGAGCTGTAGTCCATATACGTCTTTGCAAGCGTCCTTGCTGATATTGTTGTCTTCTTGATTGTTTTCCAATGGTTTCCTGTAAATCCTTCGTATAAGCATATAACATTCTGAAAATAAATTCTTAATACTTTGTTAAGTAAATTATAAAACACATGTTTACATTCAACATTCATTCTGGGGTGCACTTCCCTTGTCCAATTATTCTCACACACATTCTTACTTGCATACATGTTGTTTTTGAAACATTTAATAATCATCCCACCGCTGTCACCACCTGAACGGCCCGAGCGGCTTAGGCTTTCAGGATTTTTGTGATATTTACTTGTAGAGTCAAAACAGATCAGTAAACTTCACTTATTTGTATATTACACTTTTTAACGATTACATTTTTGTGGTAACACTCTCAACTTTTACGCGCACGATCACATCACTCAACTTTTTGTTACTAATTTCATTAAGACTTTCGTCGAGCCAATTCTCTACGTTGAAACCAGACTTGTCCTCCAGACCTCTTCGCCGAGCCATGCCAGACCCGAACTCCTAAGTCCCGGGTGGACTCTTCACGGCGGCTAAGTCCCGGCGGCTCTTCACAGCGGCTAAGTCCCGGCGGACTCTTCACAGCGGCTAAGTCCCGGCGGCTCTTCACAGCGGCTAAGTCCCGGCGGACTGCGGCCTCCACCGCTAAGTCCGGCTGGACTGGGGCCTCTGCTACTGGTGGCTGCTGGCGGGTCCGGCTGGTCTGGGGCTTTTTCAGGATCTGGAACTGGACTGGGCTTGAACTGACTGGAACTAACTGGAACTAACTGGAACTAACTGGAACTAACTGCCCTCCTCAAGAATTTTGGGGTTTTTATAGTCAGTCCCCGAAAACTCTACTAAATTTTGTTCTACTAAAAGTGGTCCGTTTCGATGAGAAGCATCGATGAACCTCATGAATTAAATTATGCAGACCTCTGCAATTCTTCATGACATTCCGTATGGTGTAGTGAGTACACCTCAAAATCGGAAGTCATGGGTTCGAACCATTGTCGTGAAACTTTAAAATATGTTATTGGAATATCAAAATTATGTTCCTAAAACATTCTCAAAAATGTAAGTCAATAATGAGAAGGTCGAATTCTCCTTTGAACAAACATTCCCCTTCCCTCAATTTCCCCTGTGTAATAACATCGCACATTCATAATTGAAAGCTTAACCATTTTTTTGATTGCCTAACAATTGGCGAAATTTAATAAAGGGCTCTTCAGGTGAGGATGACTCATGATCCACACCTGTACATAAGCTTAATTATTTGTCGCGCAACGCGAGTCGACGGGTTGAATTATTTATGCTTGCGTAAGCGCGCATGGTCAGAACTGTCTTGAGGTTCGAAAAATGGACAAATTTAATGATTTAAATTTGAGGTCGTTGCAGTCGCAACGCTAGCTTAGAGCGTATCCTAGACCTTATACCTTCCCAAAAACCGTCCAACTCCAAGCGAAACTTACTCGAGGATACCGTGGAGACTTTCCCTTAATACTCTGAAAAAAGTGGAGCATCAACACTTCCCGTCTTCCAAATCCTTTTCCTTGTCCCTGGTGCGCGGTGGAGATGGGAGCGGCCGGCAATGGACGGCTGTCATGGTGGTGAGAATCTGGTTCAGGTGGAGTTGGTTCTTTTCCCAGTTATCAATTCCTAGGCAACTTGGGCTTAGACAATCATCACTTCACATGGCGAAATCCAGTCTGCAATCCGCTAAAATCACCGTCTCCTAGCGAAGCGAATGGAGCAATTTTATGATTTTTTACGTTTTTTGGACCTCAAAGTTCAATGCCCGTTTTACCCCGCTTCCCTTTGTCGCAGAGGGCTCATATTTGACATGAGTTCATCTCATGCATAGACAAACAAACGCTGAATGTTTCATCCAAATCGGAGCACCTCGATACGACCTGTTACAGACTGGTGAAAAACTCGCTCTTAAGTGGGTTTACGTGTGAGCTGTTTGGTTCGCCGATGACATGCCTTGTTCGGCGCGCGCATCTTGCGGTGGTGTTGTGAGTGTATGTGTAGTGGGGTTTGTGGGCGGCTGATTTTGGGTAGATGTGGAGTGAGTGTCCAAATGAAGAAAGGCAGCTCCTTTCTCGGTGTTTCTGTTGGTGGCTGCATTTGCTGGTGCGAAAGCGAGAGTGCGATGGCAGCCCTGCGCCTGCTAAGAAGTCCTGGACAAATGTTTAACGCTCGTCCGTCGCCCGAACAGGAGGAGGCAGCGTCGATCGGGGCAAAGGAAAGAATTCTTCGTAGCAAGCTGTGACTCGGATGAGAGCGTTCTTTTCATGTTGTGTGTTAGTGCAATTATAATTGTATTTCTATAGAATCGTTTATCGAAAGGCACGCTGACATTTAGGATAGACCATTAGCGCGCGTTTTTGAATCTCGCGGTTACTCTGCAGCGTGTTTTTCTGAGCATTTTATTTGATATTTTATTTATAAGTCCTTCTTTTATCATCGTTGATTGGAAGGCACACCGCCGGTTTGGTTCGTGGTGTCCTGTTTTCTTTTCGTTAATATTCGTTGATCGTAATAATTTATTCCAACTTGCAGTTTTAGTACTAACGCATCAAACTATCGATTTTATGAGGGTAAAGCGTCTTTTATTTACTATTTTTGAAATTTGCTCGCGTTATCTAAATTATACAAACAGTAAAAATATACTGATAAGTCCAGCCCATAGCATTACTGCTCGGTTGGCACGCGTTCGATTAAAAAACTTTCTAAATAATCAATCATTTATCTTTCCGCACACAGTAAAAAAAATCATGGTTAAATTACATCTAAAAAGGAGTACATCTTTAATGTCAGAAAAAAGCTTTAATTTTACCTCTAATAATGTGTAAATTTACATCTGACAGACGCTAGGAAAAAATATCTGTAATCCCAAAAAAATATCAAACCGGCGTTAGTTATATCTAGCTTACTAAGTCCGCGCCCCAACTTGAACGGCCAACTCGCCGCTGTGAAAACTGGATGGCCCCGTGACCCTACCACTGGTCGTGGCCTGCGCCGGTATTGATCAGCATGATTGGGGCCTTTGTTAAGTTGCGAAGCGAGGAATGATAGCTCCCACTCATCTTCCACGGCTCGTGGATGTAACTTCTGGAGATCCTGGTCAATAACGGAGTGGCAACTGCTTATTTTAGAATTTTTTTTTAGAATTTTCGAATTTTTAAATTTTTGAGTTTTTGAATTTTAAAATTTTCTGATTTCCAAATTTCCTAATATCCTATTTTCCTAATATCCTAATTTCCTGATTTTCTTATTTCCTAAATTTCTCAATTTTCTTACATCCAAATTTCGTAATTTCCTTATTTCTTCATGTCATTATTTCATTATTTAAATTTTTCATAATTTCATTTTTTCCTAGCTTCCTAATTTTCTAATTTCCTTTTTCCTAACATCCTAATTTCCTGATTTCCATATTTTCTTATTTCCTAATTTCTTAATTTCCAAATTTTTTATTACCAAATTTCCAAATTCCACGTGCAAACGGAGTACATTTTCCATACGCTAACGGACTTTTACTGATTGACAACTTGACTGTTCCAACAAAGCAATAAACGCAAAATTTATTTAAAGGGAAAATGCCAACAAAACTATTTTTTTTTCAAATGGAAATTACTGTATATATCATAACCTGTAAACAATTATAGTTATGAAAAATATAAAGAGTCGAATATCTGGTTGTCAATAACTAAAGGGACCATCGAGACAGATAAAATAAGAATCCAAAAGCCGATTCGATTTGAATATCTAAGCAAGGCGTGATCGTCATAAAGATCATATTAACAAAAAGAAAGTTGAAATAAAATCAGACAGACCGTCAAAATAGAGAAAAGTTGGGATAAAGAGAAATGGAAAAAAAGAAAGCATCGAAATAAGAAATTTGAATAACTAAATAAATCTTCTACAGAAGGAGGAATACATAGAAAAATTGACAACCAGTGAGCCGACTGTAAATAATAAAGACAACTAAAGTCACATACCTGATGATGGGTAATATCCATCTTACCACTGGAAAAATGCACTTTTTGCGGGAGCTGCAATTGCTTGATGGCCTACATGCCTTGGCGATCCCCAAGTTGAAGTTTCAATCGCTTACAGCCGCATCCGGAGCATCAGGGTGCCTACAGAGTGGACGCTACAAGCAACGCGACTAATTTGACAGACCAAGCGACTATACGCGACAACGCGCGACTGGATTTTTGCCCCAGAGTAGACGCGACTAGAAGCGACTCCAAGCAACGCGACTGAAAGAAGCAATTTCGATGCAAACATAATATCTTTTGATGTTAAATGCAGTATTTGTTGTGCTCTAGTTCTAGAAATGGTTCTCCGAAATAATTTGATGGCCACTGGCCACTCCAGAACCGATACTGAATGTCCCCCGGGGAACCACCGAAGAGGCCAATATCTGATCAGAGCAAAACCTGTCATTATTGGAATCTTTTTTTTTTCATTTTGGAAGGACATCTCAGACATGGACAACCTAAATAATTGAATAGCCACTGGCCACTTTGGAACCGGTTCTGAATGTCCCCCAGGGAACCACTGATATGACCAGTATCTGATCAGAGCAAAACCTGTCAAAATTGGTATTGAAATTCTTTATTTTAGAAGAACATCTCAGAAAAAAAATATTTTGGAAGTACATTCTGAAAATTTAGATTGACCTGGCCACTCCGGAACCGGTTCTGAAACACATAAATTTAGAAATTCAAAAATACAAATACAGAGCAAATGTTTGCTAACTGAAACGAATTCGAATTAAAAAGCACTCAAACGTAATAACCAGTTGTCAAACTGGCTTTGACATTTCAACCCCATTGTTCGACGATATCCGAGCACGTTGTTTTGCTTTTTAATTATCCGCACAATCCGTACTATCCGGATATTTGTAACAAAACATAATAGTTTTTTACATCTAACCAATCTATCTATATTTTGCTTACCGTGTTAAAGGTAGCCAGGCGACCAACGGAACGGCGCCGATGCTACATTTTCTTCCGATGGCAACTTTTTGGAACCTGACCTGACAAGATGGCGGTCACAATGTGGTTTGGCGAAAATGACGTCATTTTCGACAGATTTTGCGCTGCCAGAATATTCTAGCAAAATTCTTACAAATTTCTGACAGGCCTACTAGAATCATTCTAGCAGGATTCTAATATTTTTTACTTTAATCATTATCTGGGGTGGATATGGTAGAGCACCCAGAAATCGCCATGCTCCAGTATTCACCCACTTACAGAGTTTAAACTGTGTTTAACTAACTTATACAATTTTTGGATAGAATGCAGGTACTTAGCCGGGTCCGGTGGCGCAGTGGTAAGCGTGGTAGCCTCTCACCCCAGTATGGCCTGGGTTCAATCCCAGACGGACCCGGTGGCATTTTTCGAGACGAGATTTACCTAATCACGCCTTCTATCGGATGGGGAAGTAAAACGTCGGTCCATTAGCGTAAAAGAGGTTTTGAGTGACTCACCACACATAACCTTCGGATGCCTAGAAATGAGTAGAAACTTGCAACAGAGCCCACAAAAGACCCGGGGGTCGTCAAAGTGGATTGCTTTTTTTGCAGGTACTTATTTATTGATTTCCAACACTTGTCAAACCTGAACTAATTAATTTATTCATGAAACTGGTAGAGGGGTAATTTATGAAACTTGTTTTATGCAAAAATGGATATTTTATATCGAATTAACACAGCGTTGCTCAGTCCCAGTCTCGGCGTTCTCACAGGATCCTTACAGAAATCTAGCAGAGCGAAATTATTCTTACAAGAACGGTGCCATCATCCTGCCAGAACTTTGCTAGAATTCTCAAAGAATTCTAGCTCAAATGCAATAACCGGTTCTAGCAGAAGCTGGCGAAATAAACTGGTTCTGTCAGAATCCTGCTAGAATTTTGCTAGCACTGTTCTGACAGACCTCCTGCTAGAATTCTGTAAGAATTTTGCTAGAATGAGATAGAAAAATTTTCTGGTAGAATCCTGCTAGAATTTTGTTAGAATCAAATGACGGACAATTTTGGTAATAAAAAATATTAAATTTTTATAAAAATAACACAAAAATCTACATTTATTTATTGCACAGAGAGACATATTTGACGGAAAATTACTACTTTTTAATTTTGATTTTACAAAATTGAAAAACTGCTTGGAATCACTCTTGATTTCCGATTCTACCGGTCTATACAAGCCAGATGACACATGTCGCCATTTTGAATTTTCTTTGTGCTAAAATTTAGTGCTCATTTAGTGCTATTTAGTGCCCTATATCCCACATTTAGTGCCCTTATAGTTTCCATACAAATTGCCATACAAAATTTGAAATACAAGCCAGATGACACATGTCGCCATTTTGAATTTTCTTTGTGCTAAAATTTAGTGCTCATTTAGTGCTATTTAGTGCCCTATACCCCACATTTAGTGCCCTTATATTTTCCATACAAATCGCCATACAAAATTTGATATACAAGCCAGATGACACATGTCGCCATTTTGAATTTTTCTTTGTGCTAAAATTTAGTGCTCATTTAGTGCTATTTAGTGCCCTATATCCCACATTTAGTGCCCTTATAGTTTCCATACAAATTGCCATACAAAATTTGAAATACAAGCCAGATGACACATGTCGCCATTTTGAATTTTCTTTGCGCTAAAATTTAGTGCTCATTTAGTGCTATTTAGTGCCCTATACCCCACATTTAGTGCCCTTATAGTTTCCATACAAATTGCCATACAAAATTTGAAATACAAGCCAGATGACACATGTCGCCATTTTGAATTTTCTTTGTGCTAAAATTTAGTGCTCATTTAGTGCTATTTAGTGCCCTATACCCCACATTTAGTGCCCTCATAGTTTCCATACAAATCGCCATACAAAGTTCAAAAGTCAAATTTCAGATGTCGCCATTTTGAATGTTTTTCAGTGCTAAAATTTAGTGCTCATTTAGTGCTATTTAGTGCCCTTTACCCCACATTTAGTGCCCTCATAGTTTCCATACAAATCGCCATACAAAGTATCAAAGTCAAATTTCAGATGTCGCCATTTTGAATGTTTTTCAGTGCTAAAATTTAGTGCTCATTTAGTACTATTTAGTGCCCTATATCCCACATTTAGTGCCCTCATAGTTTCCATACAAATCGCCATACAAAGTTCAAAAGTTAGATTTCAGATGTCGCCATTTTGAATGTTTTTCAGTGCTCATTTAGTGCTATTTAGTGCCCTATTCCCTACATTTAGTGCCCTCATAGTTTCCATACAAATCGCAATACAAAGTTCAAAAGTCAAATTTCAGATGTCGCCATTTTGAATGTTTTTCAGTGCTAAAATTTAGTGCTCATTTAGTGCTATTTAGTGCCCTATACCCCACATTTAGTGCCCTCATAGTTTCCATACAAATCGCCATACAAAGTTCAAAAGTCAAATTTCAGATGTCGCCATTTTGAATGTTTTTCAGTGCTTAAATTTAGTGCTCATTTAGTGCTATTTAGTGCCCTTTACCCCACATTTAGTGCCCTCATAGTTTCCATACAAATCGCCATACAAAGTTCAAAAGTCAAATTTCAGATGTCGCCATTTTGAATGTTTTTCAGTGCTAAAATTTAGTGCTCATTTAGTGCTATTTAGTGCCCTTTACCCCACATTTAGTGCCCTCATAGTTTCCATACAAATCGCCATACAAAGTTTAAAAGTCAAATTTCAGATGTCGCCATTTTGAATGTTTTTCAGTGCTAAAACTTAGTGCTCATTTAGTGCTATTTAGTGCCCTATATCCCACATTTAGTGCCCTCATAGTTTCCATACAAATCGCCATACAAAGTTCAAAAGTAAGATTTCAGATGTCGCCATTTTGAATGTTTTTCAGTGCTCATTTAGCGCTCATTTAGTGCTATTTAGTGCCCTATTCCTCACATTTAGTGCCCTCATAGTTTCCATACAAATCGCCATACAAAGTTCAAAAGTCAAATTTCAGATGTCGCCATTTTGAATGTTTTTCAGTGCTTAAATTTAGTGCTCATTTAGTGCTATTTAGTGCCCTATACCCCACATTTGGTGCCCTCATGGTTTCCATACAAATCGCAATACAAAGTTTAAAAGTCAAATTTCAGATGTCGCCATTTTGAATGTTTTTCAGTGCTAAAATTTAGTGCTCATTTAGTGCTATTTAGTGCCCTATAACCCACATTTAGTGCCCTCATAGTTTCCATACAAATCGCCATACAAAGTTCAAAAGTCAAATTTCAGATGTCGCCATTTTGAATGTTTTTCAGTGCTAAAATTTAGTGCTCATTTAGTGCTATTTAGTGCCCTATACCCCACATTTAGTGCCCTCATAGTTTCCATACAAATCGCCATACAAAGTTCAAAAGTCAAATTTCAGATGTTGCCATTTTGAATGTTTTTCAGTGCTAAAATTTAGTGCTCATTTAGTGCTATTTAGTGCCCTGTACCCCACATTTAGTGCCCTCATAGTTTCCATACAAATCGCCATACAAAGTTTAAAAGTCAAATTTCAGATGTCGCCATTTTGAATGTTTTTCAGTGCTAAAATTTAGTGCTCATTTAGTGCTATTTAGTGCCCTATATCCCACATTTAGTGCCCTCATAGTTTCCATACAAATCGCCATACAAAGTTCAAAAGTTAGATTTCAGATGTCGCCATTTTGAATGTTTTTCAGTGCTCATTTAGTGCTATTTAGTGCCCTATTCCCCACATTTAGTGCCCTCATAGTTTCCATACAAATCACCATACAAAGTTCAAAAGTCAAATTTCAGATGTCGCCATATTGAATGTTTTTCAGTGCTTAAATTTAGTGCTCATTTAGTGCTATTTAGTGCCCTATACCCCACATTTAGTGCCCTCATGGTTTCCATACAAATCGCAATACAAAGTTCAAATTTCAGATGTCGCCATTTTGAATGTTTTTCAGTGCTAAAATTTAGTGCTCATTTAGTGCTATTTAGTGCCCTCTTCCCCACATTTAGTGCCCTCATTCACTAAAAGTAAAAGTGTCTATTTCCCAAAATACGTATTTTTGATTTTCGAGAGTTTTTGATATGTTTTAGGGGACAAAAATACGCAACTTTTGAGCCATAGAGAAACATGGTCAAAAAATCTGTCGCTGGGTTATGAATTTTTGAAAAAAATGTGTTTTAAAAAAAATCAAAATTTCTTGCAAAAACAAATTTGACATTATTTTTTAATGCAAAATTGAATTTGCAATCGAAAAGTACTTTACAGATTCTTTTTATTAATTATAATACATTGAATATTACGAGCATTTAAAATGCTAGTTGATTTAAAAATTTTCAAAATATTTTTTTCGAAAAGATCGGAAAATTTCACGAATGCGTCATGTATTAACATTGAAAATCGGACCGTTAGTTGCTGAGATATCGTCATTAGAAATGTTCACTCATGGTAACTATTTTTAAAAATTGAAAAACTGCAAATATTTCGCTAAAATCAAACTTTCGGTGGCTATATCTTGAAAATGGAGCCCTTTATCAAAAAATCTGTAAAGTACTTTTCGATTGCAAATTCAATTTTGCATTAAAAAATAATGTCAAATTTGTTTATGCAAGAAATTTAGATTTTTTCCAAAAATCACTATTTTTTTCAAAAATTCATAACTCAGCGGCAGATTTTTTGACCAAGTTTCTCTATGGCTTAAAAGTTGCGGATTTTGTCCCCTAAAACATATCAAAAATCTTGAAAATCAAAAATACGTATTTTGGGAAATTGAGTTTTGTAAAAAAGTTGATATAAAATCTGCAATTTTTTTCCGTGTACCTATTTTTTTCTCAAAATTCCTCAACAATACCTACAACTTTGCCGAAGACACCAAATTGATCAGAAAATTCACTCAAAAGTTACAGCTGTTTGAATATTTACGTACCATTTTTGTATGGACAGCAGCCAAAATTGTATGGAGACTTGTATGGGTGAACCAATGACACAAAATAGCATATTTGGTCATAGGGAAGGCCCCCACAAAGTTTGAGTCAAATAAAAAAATACAAATATAATCCATTTCCGGTTTTGGTAGAGAATTGCTCACATGGATTTTTTTTATTCAAAATGTATCAGCAACTTCAGTGATGGTACATTTGACTTAAAAATAAAATTTGAACACGATAAATCTGATTTTTACAAGAATAACTATTACTATCAAAGTCACCCCGGAATTTAAAATAAGAATTTTCAATGCAACTATTTTTTTAAACACTATTGAAAACACTTTTTATCAAAAATAGAGCACCTACCCTAGTACATGTTTTAAAATAAATAATCTTGAGATAAACCTTACCAGTTGAAAAATATTCCAAAAATAAATCGAAATTCTATCAATGTCACCCCGGTTTACGGTATATTTTTCAGCAGGTCCATTTAAATACGTTGAACCTGTTATTGAATGATCACTTTTTAATACTCATGTAACTCGATCCTACAAAAGTTTAGGAGCTGTTAAAAAATAATAAGACAGTATACAAAGTTAATGTACCATAATGAAAACCAAATTTCCTTTTATGTTGATAGTAATTTGTAGCTCAAGTTGAAAATTTGCATGGAAAGTATAGGTAGTCTTCGATATTTTTTTCAAAAAAAAATTAAAATTGGTGACATTATAAAGCAATTCCAGCTCAAATCAAGAATTTATCTGGAACTTTTGTACCCGACCCTCTCCGATTTCAATGAAACTTTTTAGACATGTTATCCTAGGCCTATATAAGCCATTTTTGTTTATATGGAGCCAATTGTACTCAAAAATGACATTTGAGAAGGGCATGAGCGTTTTGAATATTTTTGCATTTCGTAATTTAAATATCGCTGTAACTCGAAGCCGTTGCATTGTACCAAAAAGTGGTCAACGACAAACTTGTAGGAAATTGGACGGGCTTTCTGAAAAAAATACACTGAAATAAAAATACACGCCACTTCTATGAGATTTTTTTTTCGTTCAAAATTTTTGAGGAAATAGCCTAAGATGTTACCTGGGTGCTGAAAAGACAGAATGCGTAACGTGATTTTCGAAGGCTCCCCACTGCTCCCCATTAATACATTTGCACTACAGCTGTAAACATAAACAAAGTAGAAGGCTATGTTCAAGCTCAAGCGTGACATATTTTTTGCTGCTGAAGTGAATTATTATGAAACATTTTGGATCTGTTGATGTTCATGTTTTAGATGAAAAATTAAGTGCTTCGCACTTTTTTCTTCGTAGACTAAACGATGGGCGGCCAAAAGAGGCCTTTTTTGTTTTCCACGTGATGAAAAATTGTGTCAAAAGTGGGTGGAATTTCGTGAATCAGAAGAGCAACCGAATGGATGTTCCGAGATTATGTATCTTTGATGTGTAGTGATAATATCGGAGTATCCAATATTATTTGGAAAGTACTATTGATAGTTATTGATAATTCATCGCTAACATTTAAAAAAGCATCATAAACATAGATTTTGTAGACATAGCGATTGTAAAATTTTAGCGACGAATTATGCCAAACTCGATTTCAAACCTCTTATTAAGATGTTTTGACTTCGAATACCTCAATAGTCATCGATTTTTTTTTATTCCTGACTAAATAAATTTTAGATCGATCACAATACTTGCCACTTCTTGGTATAATTATGCGAACAGTAAATTGGTTCCGCTTTGACAGTTCTAAATTGAGGCCGCTTTGCGGACAACTATTCTGCACCCAGGATGTTACTAAAAGACTGACGAAAAATGCAGGATGGTATGTCTCTCCTAAAAAAATAAAAAAATCATTTACTGAAACTGTTTTTTTTTGAAAAGTGGTCTAAACGTCAAAATTTTCAAAAACCGGCAGTGGGAATCGATTTCCCAGACAATTTTACATAAAAGTCTCCATATTGACCATTGTCCTATGTCCAATCCTTGGGAAGATACAGCGGTTTTAAAATAAAAATATCGAAAAAATAGGTTTTTTGGTGGTTTATTGCAATTTCTATGACAGACTTGATTTTTCAGTCTCGTAAATATTTTAACCGAAAAGCTCGTCTAATTTCCCATAAGTTTGCCTTTGACTGAATAAAAATCCAAAAACGACGATAACTCAGGAACCACAAATCTTAGAGGGCTGGTCTTAGACTCAATTTTGAAGAAAATTGGACGTAGAATCCATTTCTGTGATCAAAATTTGCGAAATTGAAAACTTTATATGGCCGTATCTCAAAACAGCCCTATTTATTTTTTGAATTTGACCTCACCATCGTATTCCCCGTCCGATTTTACATAAGAATCACTTATCGACAGAAAGGAATAAGTGTCGTTCCAGAGATATCGAATTTTAAAGTTTTGAGTATTTGAGATTATCTACATCAGCTACACTCGCCGCATCTGCTAGAAGCACTCAGTCGTGCTGATCAATAATTACTACCTGGTGTTTTGTAAGATGAATTATTTTTATAATTTTATACGATTTTGAGATAATCAATATCTTGAACAATCTATTTTTGTTTAACGAATATTTATTGGGTAATTTTCGCAATTGCTACAGAGTTTTTAGAATACAATTTTCAAAAAAATATCATTTTTCTATGATTTTTATACTTTTCATAATTCCTATTTTTTTCCAATTCATCACATTATTTCTTTTATTTAAAGTGAGAACAAATGTAGAGCTGGCTGTGGTAGATGAAATAACTCTCATGGGGTCTAGAGCTATTGCCATGTGCGGTAGCGAAATAGTGCCATTCAGCAAAACCCCAAAATATCTGCCTTACGGTTTGAAAGATTGATCATATTAAACCGATTTTATATTGTGAGCCAGTTTCATCTGAATAATTGATGATTTTTTCAATTCTGTTACATGTGGACAGCAGCTTTATCGTCTTTCAAGATTTCTTCACCCAGAACTGGGCATCGGCATACGAGAGGATAAAGAGTACGGTTCGGTAGTAAAATGGTACTGTGTGCGGACGGAGAGGATAAATCCCGAAATTACCGTGGGGACCATCCATAAACCACGTGGACACTTTTTAGGAATCTGTTACCCCCTTCGTGGACAATTGTCCATACAAAAAAAGCTATTTAGTGCCCTTTATCCCACATTTAGTGCCCTCATAGTTTCCATACAAATCGCCATACAAAGTTCAAAAGTTAGATTTCAGATGTCGCCATTTTGAATGTTTTTCAGTGCTAAAATTTAGTGCTCATTTAGTGCTATTTAGTGCCCTATTCCCCACATTTAGTGCCCTCATAGTTTCCATACAAATCGCCATACAAAGTTCAAAAGTCAAATTTCAGATGTCGCCATTTTGAATGTTTTTCAGTGCTCATTTAGTGCTATTTAGTGCTATTTAGTGCCCTATTCCCCACATTTAGTGCCCTCATAGTTTCCATACAAATCGCCATACAAAGTTCAAAAGTCAAATTTCAGATGTCGCCATTTTGAATGTTTTTCAGTGCTCATTTAGCGCTCATTTAGTGCTATTTAGTGCCCTATTCCCCACATTTAGTGCCCTCATGGTTTCCATACAAATCGCAATACAAAGTTCAAAAGTCAAATTTCAGATGTCGCCATTTTGAATGTTTTTCAGTGCTTAAATTTAGTGCTCATTTAGTGCTATTTAGTGCCCTTTATCCCACATTTAGTGCCCTCATAGTTTCCATACAAATCGCCATACAAAGTTCAAAAGTCAAATTTCAGATGTCGCCATTTTGAATGTTTTTCAGTGCTCATTTAGTGCTATTTAGTGCTATTTAGTGCCCTATTCCCCACATTTAGTGCCCTCATAGTTTCCATACAAATCGCCATACAAAGTTCAAAAGTTAGATTTCAGATGTCGCCATTTTGAATGTTTTTCAGTGCTAAAATTTAGTGCTCATTTAGTGCTATTTAGTGCCCTATTCCCCACATTTAGTGCCCTCATAGTTTCCATTCAAATCGCCATACAAAGTTCAAAAGTCAAATTTCAGATGTCGCCATTTTGAATGTTTTTCAGTGCTAAAATTTAGTGCTCATTTAGTGCTATTTAGTGCCCTATACCCCACATTTAGTGCCCTCATAGTTTCCATACAAATCGCCATACAAAGTTTAAAAGTCAAATTTCAGATGTCGCCATTTTGAATGTTTTTCAGTGCTCAAATTTAGTGCTCATTTAGTGCTATTTAGTGCCCTATACCCCACATTTAGTGCCCTCATAGTTTCCATACAAATCGCCATACAAAGTTCAAAAGTAAGATTTCAGATGTCGCCATTTTGAATGTTTTTCAGTGCTAAAATTTAGTGCTCATTTAGTGCTATTTAGTACCCTATACCCCACATTTAGTGCCCTCATAGTTTCCATACAAATCGCCATACAAAGTTTAAAAGTCAAATTTCAGATGTCGCCATTTTGAATGTTTTTCAGTGCTAAAATTTAGTGCTCATTTAGTGCTATTTAGTGCCCTATACCCCACATTTAGTGCCCTCATAGTTTCCATACAAATCGCCATACAAAGTTCAAAAGTAAGATTTCAGATGTCGCCATTTTGAATGTTTTTCTGTGCTAAAATTTAGTGCTCATTTAGTGCTATTTAGTACCCTATACCCCACATTTAGTGCCCTCATAGTTTCCATACAAATCGCCATACAAAGTTTAAAAGTCAAATTTCAGATGTCGCCATTTTGAATGTTTTTCAGTGCTAAAATTTAGTGCTCATTTAGTGCTATTTAGTGCCCTTTATCCCACATTTAGTGCCCTCATAGTTTCCATACAAATCGCCATACAAAGTTCAAAAGTCAGATTTCAGATGTCGCCATTTTGAATGTTTTTCAGTGCTAAAATTTAGTGCTCATTTAGTGCTATTTAGTGCCCTATACCCCACATTTAGTGCCCTCATAGTTTCCATACAAATCGCCATACAAAGTTCAAAAGTAAGATTTCAGATGTCGCCATTTTGAATGTTTTTCTGTGCTAAAATTTAGTGCTCATTTAGTGCTATTTAGTACCCTATACCCCACATTTAGTGCCCTCATAGTTTCCATACAAATCGCCATACAAAGTTTAAAAGTCAAATTTCAGATGTCGCCATTTTGAATGTTTTTCAGTGCTAAAATTTAGTGCTCATTTAGTGCTATTTAGTGCCCTTTATCCCACATTTAGTGCCCTCATAGTTTCCATACAAATCGCCATACAAAGTTCAAAAGTAAGATTTCAGATGTCGCCATTTTGAATGTTTTTCAGTGCTAAAATTTAGTGCTCATTTAGTGCTATTTAGTGCCCTTTATCCCACATTTAGTGCCCTCATAGTTTCCATACAAATCGCCATACAAAGTTCAAAAGTCAAATTTCAGATGTCGCCATTTTGAATGTTTTTCAGTGCTCATTTAGCGCTCATTTAGTGCTATTTAGTGCCCTATTCCCCACATTTAGTGCCCTCATGGTTTCCATACAAATCGCAATACAAAGTTCAAAAGTCAAATTTCAGATGTCCCAGGTTTTTCGGGAAAATTTTAAAGGAGAGCCTTTTTTACCTGTACACAACTTGAGCCAAATGAATTTAAAATGGAAATCAACTCGTAAGATCTAGGGTAGAGGACCCAGAAATCGCCCACTTTATAGTGGGAATCATAGAAATTTGACAAGAATTCAATGACAATATATGGTTTTCGGTTCTATTTGTTGTAAAACTTTGACAAACTATTTGCTTTTAAGTTTCCACCAGGTTTTTATCATTTACATGTTCATTTTTGTTGAAATTTTGCATTTTAATAAAGTGCTCTGAAGTGCCTATTTTCGCCCCCCTAAATCCAATTTTCGCCCACCCTTGGAACCAGTTTTCGCCCACGACAAAAATCAAGAAATCAAATAAAATTATGGCTCAAAATAGGTCTCCTATTGATTCACAATATGTTCCCGAAGCTCAATTTCATCGATGTGCACAATTTTGTTGTAATATTTTTAAATTGAAATTCAAAAAACCCTAGTTGTTTTTTTTAACAGATATTCCACTAATTTTGAGGTTCTAACTAAAACCAAAACATGTTCGCACTCTTAAAAATATGACTTAATCAAAATTCCTAATAGAACTCATGTGTCCCTATTCACCCAAGATAAGGGCACACAGTTACAATTAGTTCCATGTTCGCTCCCGAATTGACTCAATAGAAAACTTCGAGTACCTCTTAAATAAAAATATTTAGCACATGTGCTATTTTTAAAGATGTTGTGTAACTTCTTTTCCTCCTTTACTTAATTTGTTCTACAACTCTTACCACGTTTGAGCTAGGTGTCCCATATCTGAGTTTAGGTTAATTTTTGAACTGATGTTTTTACCAAAACACCCTGATGAATTATTCAATAAATTATTCAGATACATTATTTTCGGACGAAATGAATTGTTTTCCCTCATTAACATTATTACCCACTGTAGTAGGAATTGACAAAAATATGGCGGCTGCAATAAGGCTTTTTTTAAATGCTTATAAAAACTTAATAAACAATAGTAATTCACTAGGAATGTTTCAATTAGAGCTAGAAATGAATGAATATGCAAACCTGCATAATAAATTCAACCTAAAAATGGTACAAGTTAGCTGAATACAGATTAAATCCAGTAGGTGGGCGAAAACTGGAGCAGGGCGAAAACTGGGTCCTCTACCCTATGCGTTTTGATTTTCGCCGTTTTTTTATTTTTCTTAAATATCATGAGCTTATAGTTCGTGTTTTAAGGAACAAGTTTGCCGAAGACATCAGCGAGATTTGTTCGTACCAAATAAAAAAAAAAATATTAGGATTTTTTGTTGAGAAGTATTTTTATAATCATAGTGTTTGGACAGTGAAAATCTATGCTCCACAACAATAAAATTGCTGTTAAATTTGTCTCAGTGGCCATCAAAATGAAATGAAATGAAAAAAATATATCAAGTAGAAATAATGTTTTTCATGGCAATTTAGTATTTTCAACTTGTGAATAAATAGATAATCATTGAATTTGCGTAAAAAATCTAATTTCGCACGTTATTTAACTTGAAACACTATTTCATGAAATCACAACAACAAGTTTTACAATATTTGAAGTGAGTTTTTGAAAAAATGGTTGCATACTTTGGGTGAATTTCATATGATACAAAGTTGTATTTTTAATGATTTTTAATGGTTCCATTTATGGTATGATTTTAGTTATATGGTTATATGGCCTAATATTTAAATTTATTAGACAAAAATAATTTTTGTTGCCCAACACATAAGCAAACAATATTCCTAGTTGTGAAAGCTTCATAAATAAAAAAAATCATTGATTTGTCCGTACAACTTTCTATAGAAGTTTGACAGCTGCCCATATAATTGCTTACTAGTCCATTTCACGAAGCGGAACACCACTCGAAATCGACTTTTTCTGAACATGCTTAACATTTAGCGGAGCTGTTTATCCTATCGAAACATGCAAAAATCCCTTCTTTTTTGGCACCGCCCCATAGTTTTACGATTTTCACCTATTTTTTTATTTAGTTTTCAAATGGTTATATCTTGGATACAAAAAAATAATAGAGCAAAACTCGACTGCTTTTTCAAGAAACGCTGAATTATATTGCGTCATCAAATTTTGGATTCGAATCAAACTTTACTTGTTAGGCCAAGTTCTCTTGTCAATTTCAAATGTATAAGCTTGCAGTAGCAGAATTTACCTACATCGATCCATGCAACATTTTTTTAATTGTTAAAAATGCTGCCATGTTTGATTTTAATTAAAAATGATGACGATGAATTGAATCAGCGTCAAATTTCTTTTAAAATAGCAGTCGAATATTACTCATTTTTTGTTTCCAAAATATTTGACAAAGTTTTTTTTTTTTTAAATTGGCGAAAATCGTAAAACTTTGGGGCAGTATAATGATAAACAGTCACCAAATTTCAACAGAATCAGAAAAAGTAGACCCTATTTAAAAAAAATCACTTTGGCGGTACATAGTCAAATTTGGATTTGGATCCGATAACGATCTAAGTAACTATTTTACTTAAAATCCAGAACTGCCTATCCAGTTAGTCGAAGGCTTTATAATAATAATAGCTGGCCGTTTTTAGTGAGATTTCGATTTTTCTCCGTGTGTTAACTATCAAAGTGTCTTTTTAATTTTTTCAAAATATTTTTCTTATGGCGTATCTGGTAAAAGTTGAGTTTTTGTTTTGACGACAACGATCAAAGTATTTTTTGAAATATTTTTATGAGGGCGTATTAACCCCTTCCTTCCCAGAGTAAAATCGAGATTTTTACGTTTTTCACCATAACTCCTAATGGTTATAACCTAACAATCTATATAAACTAACGCAAGTTGAATCAGGTTGAAAACATGCATGGTTGCAGAGAAATTTAGTTTTGAAGACAAAAATTAGTGGTGCTCTGGAGTAACCATGGGCGTTAGAGGGTTAAGATTTTGGTTTAGCTAAACTTTAGTTTTTTTGAAGGCGTCAACGATTAAAGTTTTTTTAAATATTTTCTTGAGGGCGTATTTAGTGAGAGTTGAGTTTTTCGGTGGCCATCAATGATCTTTTTTTAATATTTTTATGAGGCGCATTTAGTGAAAGTAAAGTTTTTATCTTGGTGTCAATGACCAAAGTATTTAGTAAATGTTAAGTTTTTCTCTTGGCGTTAACGATGAAAGTATTTTTTTCATTTTATTAAGGCGTATCTAGTGGGAATTAAGTTTTAGTCAAGGCGTCAACGATCAAAGTTTTTTTGAAATTATTTTTATGAAGCAAGAATTTAGTTTTGTTTCAAGGCGTCAATGATCAAAGCTTTTTAAAACATTTTCTTGAAGGCGGTTTTAGTGAAAGTTTGGTTTTTTCAAGGCGTCAACGATCAAAGTTTTTTTTATTATATTTTCTTGGGGGCGTATTTAATAAATGTGGAATTTTTTCAAGGCGTCAGCGATCAAAGTTTTTTTTGAAATTATTTTTATGAAAGCGTATTAAGCGAGAGTTTAGTTTTTTTCAAGGCGTCAACGATCAAAGTTTTTTAAAATTATTTTATGAAGGCATATTTAGTGCAAGTTGAGTTATTTTCAAGGCGTCAACGATCAAAGTTATTTTTAAATATTTTCTTGAGGTCGTATTTAGTGAATGTGTAGTTTTTCGGGGCGTCAGCGATCAAAGTTTTTTTATATTTTCTTGAGGGCGTATTTATTGAAAGTTGGGTTGGGCGTCAACATTCAGTTTTTTTTGCAAAAAATAGTATGAGGGCGTATTCAGTAAGAGTTTAGTTTTTCTCTAGGCGTCAACGATCGAAGTTTTTTTTAAATATAAATGAGGGCGTATCGAGTGAGAGTTGAGTTTTCTCTGGGAGTCAACGTTCAATTTTTTTTCAAATATTTTATTAGGGCGTATTTAGTAACAGTTCAGTTTTTCTCTAGACGTCAACGATCAAAAGGGCGTTAGAAAGGCGTATTTAGCGAGAGTGTAGTTTTTCTTTAGGCGTCAACGATCATGGTAGTTTTTAATATTTTTAGAAGGGCGTGTTTTTGAAAGTGGAGTTTTTTGTTAGCGTCAAATGTTTTTATGAGGGCGTATTTACTGAGAGTTGAGTTTTTCACTTGATGGCGTATCTAGTGAGAGTGAAGTTTTTTCCTGGGTGAATAAATTTTGATAATCATAAAAAATGGCGGCCCTTCGGGCCTTGTTTTTGTGAGGGCGTTGGGGGTGTAGGCTATTTTTTCCATGGGGGGTGTTGAACACCCATAACACCCCCCTTAGATACGGCTCTGCCACCACGTCGTTTATGGATGGCCCTGAACGACAACAATGCAGTGCTGGTTTAATCAGGTTTAACCTAGCCATGGTCACTCGGGTCTATATGACCAAGACATGTTTTGGCTACCAAAATTCGGAATCTGAACCGATAGTGGATGTCTTGGTCGCAAATGAAAGGTTACTGGTAAAACCGGTTTTGGACACTGTGGTCGGGAACCGGGAACCTGCTATAACAAAAGAAAAAAACATTTTGAGGCCCCGATTTTGAGGACCTGTATCTTCGAAACGATAACAACTAGCGGGTTGATTCCAGTTGCATTTGACTGGTAATAACTTATTACCAGTCAAATGCAACTGGAATCAACCTGCTAGTTGTTATCGTTTCGAAGATACCAGTGCTGTTAAACGTTAATCAACGTTAACGACTCCGTTAATCGTTAAAATTAACGTGAAAGCGAACGAAGCCTACGTTGATCTTAACGTGAACGTGGATGGAGTACGTTAATTAACGTCGTTAATTAACGCGACGCACTAAATTTTAGCACTGAAAAACATTCAAAATGGCGACATCTGAAATTTGACTTTGAACTTTGTATGGCGATTTGTATGGAAACTATGAGGGCACTAAATGTGGGATAAAGGGCACTAAATAGCACTAAATGAGCACTAAATATTAGCACTGAAAAACATTCAAAATGGCGACATCTGAAATTTGACTTTTGAACTTTGTATTGCGATTTGTATGGAAACCATGAGGGCACTAAATGTGGGGAATAGGGCACTAAATAGCACTAAATGAGCACTAAATGAGCACTGAAAAACATTCAAAATGGCGACATCTGAAATCTTACTTTTGAACTTTGTATGGCGATTTGTATGGAAACTATGAGGGCACTAAATGTGGGGTATAGGGCACTAAATAGCACTAAATGAGCACTAAATTTAAGCACTGAAAAACATTCAAAATGGCGACATCTGAAATTTGACTTTTAAACTTTGTATGGCGATTTGTATGGAAACTATGAGGGCACTAAATGTGGGGTAAAGGGCACTAAATAGCACTAAATGAGCACTAAATTTTAGCACTGAAAAACATTCAAAATGGCGACATCTGAAATTTGACTTTTGAACTTTGTATGGCGATTTGTATGGAAACTATGAGGGCACTAAATGTGGGGTCTAGGGCACTAAATAGCACTAAATTTTAGCACTGAAAAACATTCAAAATGGCGACATCTGAAATTTGACTTTTAAACTTTGTATGGCGATTTGTATGGAAACTATGAGGGCACTAAATGTGGGGTACAGGGCACTAAATAGCACTAAATGAGCACTAAATTTTAGCACTGAAAAACATTCAAAATGGCGACATCTGAAATTTGACTTTTAAACTTTGTATGGCGATTTGTATGGAAACTATGAGGGCACTAAATGTGGGGAATATGGCACTAAATAGCACTAAATGAGCACTAAATTTTAGCACTGAAAAACATTCAAAATGGCGACATCTGAAATCTTACTTTTGAACTTTGTATGGCGATTTGTATGGAAACAATGAGGGCACTAAATGTGGGGTATAGGACACTAAATAGCACTAAATGAGCACTAAATTTGAGCACTGAAAAACATTCAAAATGGCGACATCTGAAATTTGACTTTTAAACTTTGTATGGCGATTTGTATGGAAACTATGAGGGCACTAAATGTGGGGTATAGGGCACTAAATAGCACTGAATGAGCACTAAATTTTAGCACTGAAAAACATTCAAAATGGCGACATCTGAAATTTGACTTTTAAACTTTGTATGGCGATTTGTATGGAAACTATGAGGGCAATAAATGTGGGGTATAGGGCACTAAATAGCACTAAATGTGCACTAAATTTTAGCACTGAAAAACATTCAAAATGGCGACATCTGAAATCTGACTTTTGAACTTTGTATGGCGATTTGTATGGAAACAATGAGGGCACTAAATGTGGGGTATAGGGCACTAAATAGCACTAAATGAGCACTAAATTTTAGCACGGAAAAACATTCAAAATGGCGACATCTGAAATTTGACTTTTGAACTTTGTATGGCGATTTATATGGAAACTATGAGGGCACTAAATGTGGGGTATAGGACACTAAATAGCACTAAATGTGCACTAAATTTTAGCACTGAAAAACATTCAAAATGGCGACAGCTGAAATTTGACCTTTGAGCTTTGTATTGCGATTTGTATGGAAACTATGAGGGCACTAAATGTGGGGTATAGGGCACTAAATAGCACTAAATGAGCACTAAATTTTAGCACTGAAAAACATTCAAAATGGCGACATCTGAAATCTTACTTTAGAACTTTGTATGGCGATTTGTATGGAAACTATGAGGGCACTAAATGTGGGATAAAGGGCACTAAATAGCACTAAATGAGCACTAAATTTTAGCACTGAAAAACATTCAAAATGGCGACATCTGAAATTTGACTTTTGAACTTTGTATGGCGATTTGTATGGAAACTATGAGGGCACTAAATGTGGGGTAAAGGGCACTAAATAGCACTAAATGAGCACTAAATTTGAGCACTGAAAAACATTCAAAATGGCGACATCTGAAATTTGACTTTTAAACTTTGTATGGCGATTTGTATGGAAACTATGAGGGCACCAAATGTGGGGTAAAGGGCACTAAATAGCACTAAATGAGCACTAAATTTTAGCACTGAAAAACATTCAAAATGGCGACATCTGAAATTTGACTTTTAAACTTCGTATGGCGATTTGTATGGAAACTATGAGGGCACTAAATGTGGGGTATAGGGCACTAAATAGCACTAAATGTGCACTAAATTTTAGCACTGAAAAACATTCAAAATGGCGACATCTGAAATCTGACTTTTGAACTTTGTATGGCGATTTGTATGGAAACAATGAGGGCACTAAATGTGGGGTATAGGGCACTAAATAGCACTAAATGAGCACTAAATTTTAGCACGGAAAAACATTCAAAATGGCGACATCTGAAATTTGACTTTTGAACTTTGTATGGCGATTTATATGGAAACTATGAGGGCACTAAATGTGGGGTATAGGACACTAAATAGCACTAAATGTGCACTAAATTTTAGCACTGAAAAACATTCAAAATGGCGACAGCTGAAATTTGACCTTTGAGCTTTGTATTGCGATTTGTATGGAAACTATGAGGGCACTAAATGTGGGGTATAGGGCACTAAATAGCACTAAATGAGCACTAAATTTTAGCACTGAAAAACATTCAAAATGGCGACATCTGAAATCTTACTTTAGAACTTTGTATGGCGATTTGTATGGAAACTATGAGGGCACTAAATGTGGGATAAAGGGCACTAAATAGCACTAAATGAGCACTAAATTTTAGCACTGAAAAACATTCAAAATGGCGACATCTGAAATTTGACTTTTAAACTTTGTATGGCGATTTGTATGGAAACTATGAGGGCACTAAATGTGGGGTATAGGGCACTAAATAGCACTAAATGAGCACTAAATTTTAGCACTGAAAAACATTCAAAATGGCGACATCTGAAATCTTACTTTTGAACTTTGTATGGCGATTTGTATGGAAACTATGAGGGCACTAAATGTGGGGTATAGGGCACTAAATAGCACTAAATGAGCACTAAATTTTAGCACTGAAAAACATTCAAAATGGCGACATCTGAAATTTGACTTCTAAACATTGTATGGCGATTTGTATGGAAACTATGAGGGCACTAAATGTGGGGTATAGGGCACTAAATAGCACTAAATGAGCACTAAATTTTAGCACTGAAAAACATTCAAAATGGCGACATCTGAAATTTGACTTTTGAACTTTGTATGGCGATTTGTATGGAAACTATGAGGGCACTAAATGTGGGGTATAGGGCACTAAATAGCACTAAATGAGCACTAAATTTTAGCACAAAGAAAATTCAAAATGGCGACATGTGTCATCTGGCTTGTATTTCAAATTTTGTATGGCAATTTGTATGGAAACTATGAGGGCACTAAATGTGGGATATAGGGCACTAAATAGCACTAAATGAGCACTAAATTTTAGCACAAAGAAAAATTCAAAATGGCGACATGTGTCATCTGGCTTGTATTTCAAATTTTGTATGGCGATTTGTATGGAAAATATAAGGGCACTAAATGTGGGGTATAGGGCACTAAATAGCACTAAATGAGCACTAAATTTTAGCACAAAGAAAATTCAAAATGGCGACATGTGTCATCTGGCTTGTATTTCAAATTTTGTATGGCAATTTGTATGGAAACTATAAGGGCACTAAATGTGGGGTATAGGGCACTAAATAGCACTAAATGAGCACTAAATTTTAGCACAAAGAAAATTCAATATGGCGACATGTGTCATCTGGCTTGTATAGACCGATTCTACCTTTCTATGATACTTTTCAAATTCAAATTGGATGGTGACTTCTAACTGACTGCATATTTGTAGATACTCATCAAGTTTTTGGCTATTGCTTTTGTAAGCTTTGTGAGCTTTTTGTTTTCTATTTTTAAGGTTTTTAACCTCTCTCGTAAACCAAGGCGGGTGTTTGTCAATTGTGCGTCTTTTTCTTCGTATTGGGACGCTTTCATCGAGGATGTCGTATATAATGCTATAGAAAGTGTTAACTGCTAGCTCGATGTTCGTTTCTTTCTCTAGTAATGCTTTCCAATCAACTTCTAATAGTCTACGTTTGATTAAGGGATAATTGGCATTATTGTAATCAGGAATTTCTTCGTAATCTGAACCATCTGGTCTGTTATTAGCCTTATGCACGAAAAGTGAAAATTCAATTGCTGTGTGATGAGCTTCATTTTTCCAAAGTGGATTATTTGCTTCAGTCACACAGAAGTCTTCAGTCATATTAGTAAAAGAAGATCAAGAAAGCGATTATTTTGATTTTTAACATGATTAATTTGATTTAGGCCGAGAGAGTACATTTTATCAAAAATTAATTGTAATCTATCACTTTCCCCTAAGATGGGAATAAGAATAGACTCGTTTTCTGCGTCAACCATGAAGTCGACAGCACCGAGATTAAAATCGCCATACAAATGTATTTTGGATTCGGGATCTAGACTGGAGATAATTTTTTCTGCGTTCCTGAAGAAATCTTCATATGAGCTGAGTGGCGATAACGGGGGAAAATACACAGATGCAAAGATGTGAGTCTCTTTTGCAATCTGAGCTTTGACCCATACGTGTTCAAAATGTGCAAAAACGTCAGAATCAAGTTTTTCTGAGTCAAAATCGGCTTTAATGGCGACTAAAACGCCGCCTCCTGACTTTTTCCCGGATGATAACAGATTTCTATCATTCCTGAATACATTAAAGTTGCTAGAGAAAACCTCTTCGCTTAAAATACTAGCGTCCCAACTGGTCTCCGTGCCAAGAATAGCAGTATAAAGGCATCCGCTGATAGCTTGATTTATAGTGTCGATTTTTGCGGCACTTTTCATTCTATTGAAGTTTTGACAGTAAGTCAAAATTTCAATTAAATTATTAGACGCAGTGGTTGGACTTGTCAAAATTAAATTATCGCTAGCTTCACATGAAGGCGTCATTAGTTCATAAAATTTCCTGTTTCCGAAAAAGAGCTACGTTGCGCTGGCCGGAACATCCAGCTAGGTGTTTCACTGTATACCTGTGCGCTTCTATGTATTAGCTGAGCTTGGGTGGGCTGTTGCTGTTGATGAAGTTGTGGTTGCTGCTGTGCCGGTGGGTGTTGCTGGTGAAGTTGTGGTTGCTGTTGTTGGTGGGACTGGGCTTGTAGTTGTTGTCGTAGATTTTGATGATGTTGTTGATGGGGTTGTGGTTGTTGTTGTTGATGTTGCTGTTGCTGTTGTTGCTGGAGGGGGTGGGCTTGTTGCGGCTGCTGTAGGTGTTGAAATGTTTGTTGTTGGTGTTGCTGTAGAGATGGTTGCTGAAGTTGTTGATGTTGCTGTTGTTGGTTTTGATAGGGTTGCTGGAGTTGATGAAGTTGTTGCTGTTGTTGGGATTGATGTTGATGCTGCTGGGGTTGGTGTTGACGTTGCTGGGACTGTTGTTGTTGATGCTGGCTATGCTGTTGATGTTGTTGTTGATGTTGATGCTGCTGGAGTTGGTGTTGACGTTGCTGGGATTGTTGTTGTTGGAGCTGGATATGCTGTTGGTGTTGTTGTTGCTGGGATTGTTGTTGTTGATTATGTTGTTGGTGTTGTTGTTGCTGGGATTGTGAATATTGTGGATTTTGTAATAAGTTGACTGGTTGTTTTACTAAGTGTTGTGCAAGCTGATTGTGGCACAGGCGGTGAAGCCGGTCGTTACGTTGTTCTAAGTGGAAATTGTTGTCAAAGAAGCTGTAATCGAGCTCGTAATCGATCTCATCGAGGTCGTCTGTCCCGGTGTAGCTGGAGCGCCTATGTTGCCGACGCCGTTTTCGCTGATTGGCTTTACGTCTCAATTTAGATTGCTCCTTTCGGCGTGCTGTTCGGATATCGTAGTCAGTCCAGTCAGCTTTCCATAGCCGTTTATTGCCGAGTGTGCGCCATCCAGAATTGTCTTTAAGATTGGGACTACCTGAAGCTGAGCTAGATGCTAACTCATCAGCGAGAGTTTCGTGATGAGCCTCGGTTTGCTCAGTACCAGCCGGGAGATTGGCTGAGATTGCCTTAATCTCCTCGAGGATTTCATTGACAGCAGGACCAGGGTCACGCCCAGACAAAAAATCAACTCCGTGTTGATATTCTTAAGTCTTTCACCGATCATACTCTGACTCTCACCAATTTGCTGAGTGACGGAGGTCAGTGCGACGATTTTGACCAACGTACTGGCGTTGTCCGCTGGTGCTACGTCATCTAAAATTGACGAAACTTTTTTGCATACGTTTAATGTAGAGTCGTCGATTTTTTTATCCAGTCTGTTGAGTTGCTGCTGCATTTCGCCAAGGAGGGTGGCAATGCCCTCATATTCATCTTGAACAACTTCGATTTTGTTGTCCATTTGCTTGAAGGCATTGCAAGCCTTAAAGTTAGCATCAATCAGAGCTGTGATATCGCAAGTCAGCTTTTGCTGTTGCAGGAGAAGGGCGCGAGTTGTGACTTCAACCGAAATAACTCCCTGGCAGTCTCGGCACAGCGGGATCATATAATTAGTTATTTCGTTCTCGTAGTTCCTCTGTGTCCCAGCGCACGCAGCATGGTAACTTCTGCCACACGAACCGGAACACTGCATCAAGTGCGATGCGTCGGTGATTTGGCAGTTATTGATATGGCAAGGCATGTTTCGCGAGTTGAGAGGGTTAAGTCGACACAAAAGAATGAATGAATTCGCGGTTTATGCTTACACTTCAAAAAGCGCGCGGAACGACACGGACTTAATTAAAAATGCGACCGATTACCACGACAGCTCGATTACGACATCCGGTGCTCTTGCTGAAAAATCGGGATCCGGGAAAGGTGCCGCCTAAGACGATGTCTAATTAGCGGCCGCTGGACTTGATGGTGCTGGCGGTGAAGCTCCCCGTGGGCCATGTGATTCTTCCTGATGATTTTCCTAAAGTTGATCAAGCCTTCCAGGTTTAGGCAATGGGAACCGCGTCTGTGGAATCGAAATCAAGGAATTAAGATAACTTACATCTAACCAATCTATCTATATTTTGCTTACCGTGTTAAAGGTAGCCAGGCGACCAACGGAACGGCGCCGATGCTACATTTTCTTCCGATGGCAACTTTTTGGAACCTGACCTGACAAGATGGCGGTCACAATGTGGTTTGGCGAAAATGACGTCATTTTCGACAGATTTTGCGCTGCCAGAATATTCTAGCAAAATTCTTACAAATTTCTGACAGGCCTACTAGAATCATTCTAGCAGGATTCTAGTAGAACCAATTCTGCCAGAAAATTCCGTGTCTGGGGTGGGTCAAAGTATCTCGAAAAGATTTTACAGACTTTTAAAATTTTATTTACTCCACTTAAAATTTTTGCTTTGAAGGCATAGTCTACCTTATTTTTAAATATTTTTTTTTTATTTTTAAATTTATAAATAAAAAAAAATAAAAAAAATATTAAAAGAGGAGCAAAATAATCAAAAGCTTAAAATTTTCAAAAAATTATAGGTTTAGAATATAAAAATTAAAATGTTTATCAATGCTATACAAGAATTAAAAAAACGAAGAAATTATAATTTCAAAAAAAATTAACTTTTAAAATCAATATTTAAAAAAAAAATTAAGTACATTCAAATAATAAGAAATCTCAACGTTTCGTACTCCGTAGTTAATTTAAGAATTTAAGAATTTAAGTGTTACGGATGTGGTCCAGAGTAAAAGGCTTGAGCGTCTGTTCGATACAAGAGCTTTAATAGAATGACTTTAGGAGGGAATCAAGAGTGTTCAGTGTAGGTGGGAATACAGTTTAGCGTGTGTGGTAACCCGAGTAATAATTAATGTAACATCCTCCTTTCTTTATAAAAAATTAAGTTTCCAAAACGTAGTCCGCAAACTTGCTTGGAATTTTTCTCTCGCGTGTTGGTCTGTTCGTCGCATCTGTGGTTTGCTTGCCGGGTGTGTTGATCGCAGCAAGCTGGCTTCCTCTCTCTCGCACCGACGGGGTGGCAGCAGCTGATTGGTTGACAACGGGTGATGTTGTTGTCGTTGTTGCAGTTTCGTCGAACCTCATCGCAGCAAGCGACGACGCTTCAGGTTCAGCTGTCAAATCAGCGCCAGTTTGTGCAGCACTTGATTCGGTTGGTGGATGGCTTTGGGCTGGAACGAGAGGGATTGTTGTTGGTTCTTTGCGCGGTCGCAGGTTGGTCAGGTCTCGGCGATAGCTAGCTCCATTCACGTCCACCACATACGAGCGATCGTTCAGTTTCTCGGTCACAATCGCTGGCGTCCAAGTTTTGCTGATTTCGGGGTGAGCCTGGACGTACACCGGCGAGCCAGTCTCCAGTGCAGGTAAGTTGCGAGATTTTCGATCGTAGTAGTATTTGACCTTCCTCTTGTTTTCCAGAATTGCTTCCGGAACGTTCTGCACGATTCGAGGAGTGTATTTCTCGAACGAAGCGGGTACTCCACACCTTGTGCTGCGTGAGAACAGCCTGCTCGCCGGACTGCTGCCGATCTTGTTCGGGATGTTCCTCCAATGCAGCAAGACGTACCAAACGTCCTGGTCGGTTTCCTCCGCCTTTTGGATCAACCTCTTCGCAATCTTCACCGCTGCTTCCGCTTTGCCGTTTGCCTGCTGGTGGTGAGGGGCCGAAGTCGAATGCTTGAAGTTCCACTTGATCGCCATTTCCTTCATCTCCTCGTTCACAAAGTTTGTCCCGTTGTCCGTGACAACGATCTGGGGGCATCCGTAACGCGCAAAGTTCTTCCTGCAGGTCTCGACTAGGCTTCTGGCAGACATGTCCTTGAGGATATCCAATTCGATGTAGTCCGAGTAGTGGTCCACCGTCACAAGAAACTGGTGTCGCTTTCCTGGTAGCTGGTGAAGAACACGTCCATCGAAACGACTTGCCACGGATAGATCGGAACTGCGTGACTCTGCATCGGCGGTTTCTGCTGACTTGCAGCGAATTTAGCGCAGACATGGCACTCCTTCACCACATCCGTAATCTGCGCGCTCATTCCGGGCCAGAAGATGTTCTCTCGCGCAAGCTTCAGTGTAGACTCGATACCGTTGTGGCTCACGTGCACTTTGTCGATCATGGACCGCTGCAGTGCACACGGGATCAGAATACGATCGTTCCTGAACACCAATCCGTCTTGCGTGGACAGCTCGCTTCGGTACTTGAAGTAGATTTTAGCGGCTGAGGGAACGCGATCGATGGTGCTGGGCCAACCGTTCCGAATGAAATCGATCACCGTCTGTAGGGCTGCGTCTTGTTCAGTCGCCTTCATGATCGTGTCCAGGCAGTTGTCGGAGATGCTCAGGTAGCCGCTTACGTTGCAATCTTCGAGTTGCTTGAAGATCTTGTAGATGTTCAGCTTCTGGTACTCGTCACGCACAGTCGAGTCGCTGTGAGGTGCGCGAGAGAGCGCATCTGCCACAACGTTCTCCTTTCCGGTGACAAACTCCAACGCCAGATGGTAACGTTGCAGGTTCAGGAGCATGTGCTGCAGTCGCTTTGGAGCCGTCAACAATGGCTTGTTGAAAATGTTGATCAAAGGCTTGTGGTCGGTTTTCACCGTAGTTTGGGGTTGCCTACAATCAGCTGGTCAAAGCGCACACATGCAAAAAGAATCGCAAGCAACTCTTTCTCGATTTGAGCGTAGTTTTTCTCCGTGTCCGTCAACGTTCTCGACGCGTAGCCCACGATGCCGTCCTTCTGGAAGACGGCCACCCGAGACCGAAGCAGCTCGCGTCGCACTCGATAGTCAACGGCTCTCGAACGTTGTAGTACCGCAGCGTTGTGATATCGGACACTAGCGACTTCACCTTGGAGAAATCTTCGTCCTCCTCTCGAGTCCAACGCCACGGTTCTTTCTCCGAAATCAACCGCCGCAGCCTTGTGAAGGCGGCGCTCAAATTGGGAATGAATCGGCTGAGGTATGTGACCATCCCAATGAAACGGTGCAGTTCCGTCCTGCTGGTTGGCACCGGGTAGTGCTTTATGGTCGAGATCTTGGTGTGGTCCGGTTGAAGCCCTTCGGTGGTGAGAACGTGTCCGTAAAACTTGACGGATGTCTCACAGAGCTTGAGTTTCGAATTGTTGAGTTTGACGTGGTTTAGCTTCAAGCGCGAGAGGAGGTTCTTCAGATTTGCGTTGTGGTCACGTAGCGCTTCCTCCATCGTTGCACCACGGCCGTACACCAAGACGTCATCTGCTATGCACTCGACCCCGTTCAATCCTTGGACTATCCCCTGCAGTTTGGACTGGAAAATTTCCGGCGCCGGGGAGATGCCAAACGGAAGTCGCAGCCACCGATAGCGTCCAAATGGAGTCCAGAACGAAGTCAACTTGCTGCTCTGCTCGTCTAGCACCACGTGCCAGAAACCCTTCCGTGCATCCACGGTCGAGAAAACCTTTGCCTGACCCAACTCCGGCAAAATCTCGTCCAGCGTCACAAATTGCAGATTTGGTCTCTTCAACGCTTTGTTCAGAGGAATGGGGTCCAGGCAAATGCGAATCGACTCGGCTCCGGCGATACCCCGTTTCACGAGAAGAATGTTACTCACCCATTCGGTGTGGCTGTACTCTCGCGCGATGATTCCATCCTTATCCAACTGGTCCAGTTCGGCTTTCAGCTTCGGCCGCAGAGCTATCGGGACTCGGCGAGGCTGCTGAATCACCGGCGGCACCGACTCGTCGATCTCCAGGGTGACTTCTCCGTCGAATTTTCCGTAGCCACGAAAAACGTCGCCGAACTCGTCGACGATCTTCTCAGCTTCGATGCGGTAGATTCGCATCAGATCTTGAGCTCCTTCCGGCCTCACTTCAGCTGGAACCATGCTAACGGAGTTGCAGAACTTGATCAGGCCGAACGTGGTACAGACCTTCAGCGACAGCAACGGCCTGTGACTGACGTCGACGACTTGAAGCACGAGAATGTACCTCTTGTTCTGGCACTTGCACGGCAGCTTGACTTGGCCCATAACGTTAATGATGCCACCGCCGAACGCTTGGAGTTTGAACGGTGACGGCTGCAATTCGGGGTCCGACTCTCCCGTCAGCTTGCACAACCAGTCGTGGCCAATCAAGCTCGTGTTTGCTCCCGTATCCAGCTCGCACTTCACACTTTTCCACTTGCCTTTCACTTTCAGGGACACTTCCGCAAGAACGTTTCCCTTTCTTCGAGTTATCGAAGATCTTGCCGATTTCGCCTTCAATCTCCGTCTCTGTTCCGGACTGAACGCTCCACTCGTCGTCCGACTCGCTGTCCTCCGAGGATTCGTCGTTGATCTTCTTGACGCGGCGCACACTGTTGCGCTTCGACGAACTCATTCGAGCCCGATTCTTCCGGCACACCTTCTCGAAGTGATTCTTGCCGGAACAAAGCTTGCACTTCTTTCCGTAGGCTGGGCACGATCCTTTGGTGAACGCATGCCAATCGCCACAGAACTTGCACTGGCGGGCCTTCGACGACGATGCTGTGAGCTTATTCACCTCCGACAGCTTGTCCGCAGACAGCACCTGAACGTGCTTGGCCGTGATTTCCTCCACACGGCACAGATCTACCGCCTTCGCTTCCGACAAATCCGTCATTGTGAGCATCTTGGACCTCAGATGAGGCCACTTGTTGGAGGTGGCCAGCTTGAAGGTGATTAGTTCTGCTTCCACGGCTCCGAGTTTTGCCGGCTTGGCCAGCGACTTCAGTCGGGATGTGTACTCGTCGATACTTTCCACCGGTGACTGGGCTGCTGAGAAGAAGTCCAGTCGGTCCACGATTACGTTTCTGGTTCGAGTAACCTTCTTCTTGATGGCGGCCAATACGGTTGTCGGCGTAGCCCTGTCGGCTTGCGTCAGATCGAAGTTGCTGAACTTTTTCAGCGCATCGGGGCCAACGATCGACAGCAAAAAGCTCACTTTTTTCGGGTTGTCCGCTTCCGGCCAGTCTCCCATGCCCACCGCTGTGGCATAATTGTTCCAGTTGTCCTCGAAGAACGCGTAATTCTCGTCCATGTCCCCTTCCAAGGACAATGGCGGAGGGAGCGGCACATTGTGGGGCCCTGGTGCTACCGCTCGGGGCTCGGCCTGCTGCTTCTTGAGCAAATCTTCGAAGAGCTTGTTCTGGTTCTTTAGCAGCGCCTTCAGCTCGTCCATTGTTGTGGATTTTCGGCGGAAGTTTAAATCGCTTCCTTCACTCACTCTTCACGCGATCCCGGGTTGTACGATGCCCGACGATTCTCAACGTTTCTCGAACTTTATGCCGCAAAAACTTCTGACACCATGTTACGGATGTGGTCCAGAGTAAAAGGCTTGAGCGTCTGTTCGATACAAGAGCTTTAATAGAATGACTTTAGGAGGGAATCAAGAGTGTTCAGTGTAGGTGGGAATACAGTTTAGCGTGTGTGGTAACCCGAGTAATAATTAATGTAACATTAAGAATTTAAGAATTTAAGAATTTAAGAATTTAAGAATTTAAGAATTTAAAAATTTAAGAATTTAAGAATTTAAGAATTTAAGACTTTAAGACTTTAAGAATTTAAGAATTTAAGAATTGAAGAATTTCAAATGTTTAGATTTTTAAAATTTCAGGTTTTAAAATTCTATAGAATTTTAGAATGATGATCTCGATGATGATGTTTTCCTTGAGAATTAGTGACGGTTTCACCTGAATTGCTTACTACATTACCATATTAGTCCTACATTTTTACCAATGAATCAAGATTTTGCATTGTGTCCAATGTCCATACAAAAATGTTTTCAAAATACAAATTCAAAAGACGCTTACTGAAAAGTGTTCTGATCGATTCTTTGACAAAGTTATGCAGTCCAGCCTCGATTATCCGAAGGTTTCTATGGGACTTTGGGGTTCTATGTGGACTTCCGATAATCGTATCAAATTTTTGTTTTGTTTTTTTTTTTTGTATTTTGTTACTTTGAACAAATTTAAGTTCTGCAACTCCATTTTATTAAAATTCAAATGGTTGATTGTCATCCAAGTACGATTTCCTTATGAACGCCATGGACCATTTCCGAGATGTCCTTCCAAAATGAAGAATTTCGATACCAATATTGACAGGTTTTGCCCTGATCAGATATCGGCCACTTCGGTTGTTCCGGAGAACCAGTTCCGGAGTGGCCAGTGGCCACCAAATTATTTCGGTGGACCCTTTCTGAGATGTCCTTGCAATATGAAGAATTTTGATACCAATATTGACTAGTTTTGCTCTATCTGGCCACTTCGGTGGTTCCGGAGTGGCCAGTGGCCACCAAATTATTTCGGTGGACCATTTTTTAGACGTTCTTCCAAAATGCAGAATTTTGATACCAATATTGACTGATTTTGTCCTGATCAGATATTGGCCACTTCGGTAGTTCCCCGGAGGACATTCAGAACCAGTTCCGGAGTGGCCAAAATGAAGAATTTCGATACCAATATTGACTGGTTTTGCATTGATCAGATATTGGCCACTTCGGTGGTTCCCCGGAGGACATTCAGAACCGGTTCCGGAGTGGCCAGTGGCCACCAAATTATTTCGGTGGACCCTTTTTGAGATGCCCTTCCAATATGAAGAATTTTGATACCAACATTGACTAGTTTTCTTCTGATCAGATATTGGCCACATCGGTGGTTCCCCGGAGGACATTTAGAACCGGTTCCGGAGTGGCCAGTGGCCACCAAATTATTTTGGTGGACCATTTCTGAGATGTCCTTCTAAAATGAAGAATTTCGATACCAATATTGACTGGTTTTGCTTTGATCAGATATTGGCCACTTCGGTGGTTCCCCGGAGGACATTCAGAACCGGTTCCGGAGTGGCCAGTGGCCACCAAATTATTTCGGTGGACCCTTTCTGAGATGCCCTTCCAATATGAAGAATATTGATACCAACATTGACTAGTTTTCTTCTGATCAGATATTGGCCACATCGGTGGTTCCCCGGAGGACATTTAGAACCGGTTCCGGAGTGGCCAGTGGCCACCAAATTATTTTGGTGGACCATTTCTGAGATGTCCTTCCAAAATGAAGAATTTCGATACCAATATTGACTGGTTTTGCTTTGATCAGATATTGGCCACTTCGGTGGTTCCCCGGAGGACATTCAGAACCGGTTCCGGAGTGGCCAGTGGCCACCAAATTATTTCGGTGGACCCTTTCTGAGATGCCCTTCCAATATGAAGAATTTTGATACCAACATTGACTAGTTTTCTTCTGATCAGATATTGGCTACTTCGGTGGTTCCCCGGAGGACATTTAGAACTGGTTCCGGAGTGGCCACCAAATTATTTTGGTGGACCATTTCTGAGATGTCCTTCCAAAATGAAGAATTTCGATACCAATATTGACCGGTTTTGCTCTTATCAGGTATTGGCCACTTCGGTGGTTCCTCGGAGGACATTCAGAACCGGTTCCGGAGTGGCCAATGGCCACCAAATTATTTCGGTGGACCCTTTCTGAGATGCCCTTTCCAATATGAAGAATTTTGATTTTTTAATTTTTTATTTTTTATTTACAATTTAAAATTCATTTCGAACCATTTTGCAATTTTTTAATTAAATGTACTTTATTTATTGCATTAAACAATTCTTCTGCTAATTATGTTCGAAATTTTGAATAGCGAAAAGCTGAACAAAACATCAGAATCAATTAAAATCGCTTGATTTGCAAGCGACTGACCTCGGTTTGCACAGGTCGGTCGCGCGACCAATTTGACAGTTGCTTGTTCGTCGCTTGTAGCGCAGCGAAAAATCGCTTCTACTCTGAATAGGCGAGCGATTTCTGCTGGCCGCAAATGAGTCGCGCGTAGTCGCTTCGCCTGTCAAATTAGTCGCGTCGCTTGTAGCGTCGCTTGCAGCGTCCACTCTGTAAGGGCCCTCACGCAGACGCCGTAGTTTCTCATCGTCCTTTTAGTGTTCGTCTTCATTCCTTGTGATGTAAGCTGCTTTCTTTGGTTGTTCTTGTTTTATATACACTCAAACCCCGTTGGTTTGACACCAACTGTTGTCAAACGAACGGGGTCACTTTTTAGTTTGACACCCTTCTTACACGGAGTTCACACACACTACTAAACGTTTGTTTCGATAGTGTGCGTGAGCGCCGTGTAAAAAGTGACAGTTCGTCACTTTTTAGTTTGACTTTGACCAACCAACGGGGTACAAACTAAAAAAGTGTCAAACGGAAAAGTGACCAACCACCGGGGGTTGAGTGTATTCATCATTGATCTGGAAATGATTCGAAAAGAACAGAAAAAAGACAGCCAGCAGTATCTTCCGAAAATAGACCAACATATTTTTTTTTGTGGTCCAGCCGCACATCGTTGATGTTGAAACCTCTAAACTGGGCCCTCGTCCTGTCACGTCCGTCAGTAGTCTTGTCGTACATTACAACTAGAATCAGATCTGCCAATGAATTAGAACACTTCGACCAAATAAACACTGACGCTGTATGGATCTGACTCTAGAATAAATGCACAGTTGTGTGTTATTCATAAGTCCAACTTATTGAATTATTCATTTAAGTCCAAATATTCATTTGCTAACTACTTTGGATTGAAAATCTAAATTTTAATCTAAAATCCTCTAAACTTAATGTTCAAAACTAAACGTTCCTTCAACTGTTGCAGTACTACTTCTATCAAAAAACAATACAAATTTTCGAACTGATATACAAATAGGATAGAAATCGCGATTTTAAAAACAAATTACCATTTACGTCAAAAGATCCGTAGTTCCTCGATTCGTAACAATGGTCAATACAACCATAATCCGAAAACCGTTAGTTCAACAGATCAACGAATTTTGTCCGATATCATTACATTATTGATTGATCGAGACTCTATGGACAATTTGACATAAAAGAATGCCTAGTATTCTACATCAATCAAAGTTTATCGACAGCATTACTCTAACTTAACAATTGCAACTAAATTTATCATCAAATAGATTTGGAAACATACAGATTTATTTTAAATGCTAATGCTAAGCAACAACACAATTGTACTGTTGGGGAATGGCTTCGAACCTGGGTCGTCTTCGATGCCGTGGACTGTAAGACGGCAGCCACCTCCAACACGCCAGGGTAGAGACCAGGATGGAACCTGCCTAAGGTCCAGATTACGCCATACATCGCCCGACGGCCTTCCCGGCCGGTATTGGATTACTCCAGAATATCCCGGTGCACAATAAAACTCGCGGTTAAAGTGTAAATGCCGAATTATATTTAACAACGTTTATTCTACTGTACAACAAATATACACAATTGTACGGGCAGAGCCCGTGGCCTTCCAGGCCGGTCCCCTGGACCTAACTCAACTAAAAATAGGTCAAATAGTAATAATGATGCCTCCATTTGGAGATGACCCTCAAGAAGGTTCATCCCGAGCCCTTCTCCCGAAAGTACTCACTCTCCCTAATTGTAATATCTCATCCCCATTATTCGTTAGGTTAAGTAGATTGTATTGGTTTAAAGGGTTAAAGATCACGAGCACAGTGGCCAACAGTGCTGCAGTGACCAATACACACCAATTCCTAGGGTAGGGTAATGTGACCTAAATTGGACCCAAATATCCCTTGCCTTAGTCCTAAACATTCTCCCCGACCCTGAAATGTCCCATTTCTGAAGAATCGATTAGTGTTTTGTATAAAAATGTTGAAATGTCCTGATCGACTTAGCTATCCGAGATCAAGTGATCTACCCTAACTGTTTTGGTTCCTACCGCAGTATCCGAACTGCCCTGTGTTATTGCTTGTGTGTTACAATTCCTACGAGTGTGCATGGGTGTGTACGGTGTGTACTACCAACAAACAGTTGTTGTGTGTAAGTCTTCCTCTTCACGGTTATTCTGCGAAATATGCTCCCCTGATACTTCGTAGACCAGCTGACGGTGTTCCAACCGCCAACCCTGGGTTGGTTGCAGCCTCTGCCCACGATGGTTGGTCCCATCGATGGTTTCGACAAGTGCGCGTCCTTGGCCCTTGAAGATCGTGTGAAGTTCACCTTGAGTCCACGACGGTGTTCCAACCGCCGCCTCCGGGATTGAAGAAAGTGTTCCAACTATCTTCCCTTGGATGGAGCCCTGCTCCGGATGGTGATCGCTCGGTAGGGTGCGTCCGTGACCCTTGGGTAGTGTGCGATCATTGACAGTGTACCAACTGTCACCTGGCATGGAACCCTGTTCCGATTGCCGTCGCTCCAAAGTGTGCGTCCTTGACACTCTGAAGGCGTGGGTGGGATTGGAAAACAGTGTGCCAACTGAATTCCCCGAGTGGAGCCCTCGCTCCGGATGTGGTCTCGAAGTGTGCGTCCACGACACTTGAGGGTTTGGAGTGGTTGATTAATGACCAACAGTGTTCCAACTGTGGTCCCCCATTGGAGCCCTTGCTCCGGATGGCTTACTTCGAGGTGTGCTTCCTTGACACCTGAAGTCCGAAAACCGATGAATGGTTGACAGTGTACCAACTGTCGCCCCAGGTAGAACCGCAACCGGCAACGTCCCAGTGACGTCACGCGTTGATGTGGGTTGATAGGTTGGTTGAGTGCATCCCCAAAATGCCGATTTACCGTCGAAATTGTAACGCCCCAGTGACGTCACACCAGTAGTTGGGTTGGTAGATGGCGACACGGTTGATCACCGCCTTGGAGTACCTTCTTGCAGCTTGCGACCTTCTACGTCGCGGTTAAGCTGCCCTTGCCGACGTCTCCAGTGACGTCACGTACATGCCGAGCACGTCCTTGTTGGTGTTGGTCAGCCTTCGCTGAACCTTCGTGGTAGGCATCCCGATGCCATTGATGCCAGAGTTCAGGTGTGGTGGTTCATTCAGTCCGCAAAACCGAGTTTACCTTGACGCCCCTCTGACGTCACCGGAAGGTGTGGAAGTCGACGTCATGGATGTATTCGTTGTCACTTGGCTTGGGCTGTTGCAGCGATCCTTCAGCTGCCCTTGGGAATGGGAGCCCATACTCCGCCGATCCAGATTGATACCGCTTGTCAGGCCGAACCAGAGTTGTTGAAACCAGAGCCCTTGCTCTGTGGAAACCGCAGTCTGTCCTAGACCGCCATGACCAAAGCGTCCTGTCGACGTTGCGTAGGTGTACCGTCAATGCTGGGTGCGTTCAGTGATCCTCGCCGAACGATGTATGAATGAACAAGCCGACGTCATAGAAGAGGATAAAGGTTCATGAGGAGGTGCAGTGTCCGATGTCCTGCCTCGGCGGACATATACGTGTAATTATTTTTTACCTGATAGAACCTGGTGGTTTACTGCCTCTTCATGTACGTGGTCGTGTCCTTGGAGTGCAGTTCACCGACTGCAACTCGGTCATCCCATTTGATCAGCAGCCTTGCGTGGTCGAAACCGGAGCCCATGACCCGTGGATAGCCACCGGTTGTGCACCGACATGCGAAGACGATTGCCGATCCTTCGGCGGTGGTAGATGAAGTCTTGACCAGCTGATCTGGCCCAGATCAACGATTGTCCACGTGGTCGCATGCGTACCGTGCACGTTCCGCTTTGGTAGTGTTGGTCCCGATTACGGCATGGATGGTTGTAGTGGTTGCCGTGTGGTTGTCTCAAGGCGACCGTTCGCCGAAACCGATACCGAATCCTTCCAATCAGCTGATGATATCCCATGACGTCATCCATGTGTGGGTGAAGGCTGATGCTTTGTTGTTCTTCAGTAACGTCCCGATGACGTCACCACAGTGCCTTCGCTGGCGTCCCATTGCCACCAGAGCACGATTGAGGTCCTCCAAAGTCCCAGCGACCTCAAACAGACCGTAGTCATTGAGGATGTTGATAGGTCAGCAGCATCCAGAAGAGGATAAAAAGGCATGTAAGGGTGTGTAGATCTGTCGTCCCGCTTCGGCGGACATATACACAGTGTATTGCTTACCTTACAAAGCCTGGTGATCAGCTACCTCTTGGGATGTGTTGCTGTTACTCGAGCCAGTCCCGAGCCGAAGCCGATGAGTCACGTGGTCCGAATTGTGATGTTTCCCAGACCAGTCCCGACCAGCCACGTGGTTCGACCGATCCCGTGTTGAGTGAACGGTGCCAGGAGTGGCACCGTTGCATTCCATCCACCTATTGTTTGGTAGGTTGCAGTTGCGCCGAACAGCGATTTGCTTGATCCGAGATGGTTGTGACGTCCTTCGCTGCATGTGTGGGTTCCGAGCAGAGGAGCTCGGCCAAATCCGAGTGGTCACATGGCAAGCTGACACAAAAACCCGAGTGATCATATGGACGTGATCGATGAATTAAACAGAGCGGGTTGATCCTCTCGCCGCTCGATGGTGATTAACGATCGCGTACCAGCGATCATCAATGGGTCGATATTCCTCCAGGTCTGACCGTCCACCTGGTCAGAGATCCGATGACGCCAGACAAAGCACCCAATTGTACGATGTCCGATCCGTGTGTGTGTCGCTGAGCTGGTGTCAGCTTCCGGTTATCTTACGATCGTACCGATTCTCCTCGGCTGGTTGATCTGCCCGATGAGCATTGGGCACCGATGTCCATCCTTTGGTGACGATTCAGTCCGTGGTAGCCTGAACTGAATGTTCCATTGTGTGCTCCGTGCACATGGGGTTAGTGGGTGTCCGTTTCCAAAATGGTGATTGAACGCGTTGGGAGCGTCCTTGGGATGATACCTCCCAGGCGATCATCCGTTCCTGGTTCCTGGTACGGTTGCGCTCGATGTGGTTTGGAGTTGAAGTGAGAGTTGGTGTTAGAAACATGATGACCGATGCTTCGACCAGACATACACACTGATCATGTAGCCTTACCTGGACAAGAACTGGCTGTGCTGGATCAATTGTCGTCTCCGTACGGTCAAGCCCTCCGTTGGGTTTGGTGATGCTCTCCTTCCCGGTTGACTCCACCGCGGCTCTCCCGTGAGTCACGGTTCGGTCCAGAATCCGTCCAAAGTCGCCCCAGCGACCGCCCTATTGTTGTCGATGATTGGCGCCAACACGTACCGTTGCTAAGTGCAAATCCATTACACAAAGCCCTTTGTCCACCTTCCCGATGGCGATGACGTAATCAGCGATGGCGACCTACATTCGCCGAACGCCGCGTGTACTCCGAAGTCCTTGGTTCTCCGGCAGGTCCTTCCCCGGTCCAACATCCGTCCTACCCGGCTCCTTCATCCGGTTCGAAGGACCAAATGTTGGGGAATGGCTTCGAACCTGGGTCGTCTTCGATGCCGTGGACTGTAAGACGGCAGCCACCTCCAACACGCCAGGGTAGAGACCAGGATGGAACCTGCCTAAGGTCCAGATTACGCCATACATCGCCCGACGGCCTTCCCGGCCGGTATTGGATTACTCCAGAATATCCCGGTGCACAATAAAACTCGCGGTTAAAGTGTAAATGCCGAATTATATTTAACAACGTTTATTCTACTGTACAACAAATATACACAATTGTACGGGCAGAGCCCGTGGCCTTCCAGGCCGGTCCCCTGGACCTAACTCAACTAAAAATAGGTCAAATAGTAATAATGATGCCTCCATTTGGAGATGACCCTCAAGAAGGTTCACCCCGAGCCCTTCTCCCGAAAGTACTCACTCTCCCTAATTGTAATATCTCATCCCCATTATTCGTTAGGTTAAGTAGATTGTATTGGTTTAAAGGGTTAAAGATCACGAGCACAGTGGCCAACAGTGCTGCAGTGAACAATACACACCAATTCCTAGGGTAGGGTAATGTGACCTAAATTGGACCCAAATATCCCTTGCCTTAGTCCTAAACATGTACTATCCTGAAGTCCCACCTAAATCCCACATTGTGATAGTGAAAAAGTCACAGAAGCAGCGGTGTCTTGTGCAATTATGAAAATGATATTTTCACTATCGGAGAACTACCTAGTTCACGAAGACAGCTTATCGGTCGACGCTTAAGCCCTGGGGCTGCGGCAAAGCGAGTTCTCGTAGCATGAAGTGGTGTCCATAGTGCTTATAAAAAATAATGTATACCCAAATTTTAACTAATGCACTAGGATCAAATCATGCCCCTTGACTTTAATTCAGCAATGAATTTCAGCATGAATTTTTATCGGAGAAATCGTCAAAAAATCACACTACATCGATTTTCGACGCTCTATCGATTCACCTCGACAGAACTCGTCTATCTCCAACCCTTGAATTTTGGGAAAATAAATTCCGTGGAGTTCGAGTAATGTCCGTGTGTGGTAAAAATTTTGCCAAATTTTGTGTCGCGTAGTCCTCGGCTCCCCTATTTTCGATTTCGATTGTTCCAAGTGCATTTGAAAGCTGGTGTGCTGAACAAGGGTCATTTTGAGACCGAATTTCGAAATATCCATCTGTTTTCGGATGCGGCCAGACTTTTCAACAAAATACACAGTTTTCAAATGAAAATATGGTCAAAATTTTTCATTTTCATATGTTTTATTAATCTCAAAAATTGCATTTTTCGAGCTCTACAACCTCCCAAATTTTCATCCAGATCCATAATCTGGTTCTGGAGTTAGAGCCGTTTGATTAGCCTACCAAAAGAAAAAAATCCCTAAAAAAAGGTAAAAGCCCACCTGGTGACCTTCGCTAACACTTTTCATTTCCGATTTTATCCGAAATTTCTTTCTACATTCATAGTACAGACCATGAGTGAGCATCTGAAACAAATTTGACATCTATCGGCAATATGGATCAATTTTTAGAACGATTTACTTTTTGGCTTTCTTACTAAAGAAAGGTATAGGTTTTACTTTAAGGCTGGACGTCATTTTCATCTTCGTAAATATGTCGATTCAGCATGAATTTTTATCGGAAAAATCGTCAAAAATTACACTACATCGATTTTCGACGCTTCGTCGCCAAGTCGACAAGTTGTCAAGTTGAGCTTCGAATACTGGCGCGAGAATGCTGGCGCATATATTTTGTGGCTCGACTTATACTCGTTTTGTAGTAGCTTGTATACCGATGTTTCTTACAACATGTAAGATATCGTAGTTTTTCGGTTTCTTTTTCCCTGTCCGTTTTTGCATAATTGTCCATTGTTTATGCAAAAACTTTTGTGACATAGGACATTCATCCGGCTACAATCAATTTGTTTTCCGTGCGCTCCTAGAATCGCCTAAATGTAGACTTCATTTTCGTAAGTTTATTTAACAGGGTTCATTTGATTCATTGGAGCTTTCTAAGCTTTTCATCGTTTATATCGTTTTCAAAGTTTTCAATGCTGGCGACGCCAATGGCTTTCTACCTAAGGTTCTCGCGATTGAGTGTGTAGTGGTGCGGTACCGAAGCTAAAAAACCAAAACCGCGGTGTGCGTTGTCACTGGCGCATGGGAAGCTTGCTATGATCGCGTTTGTCATAAAGTTTCATAAAAATTCAGCTCAATTTTCACAATTTTGATCGTCAAAATTACAATTGTTTATTTTTTCATGGTTTCTTTGATGGAATCGGTTCTCAGATGACGAGTGAACATAACATAACAGTTTGAAAAAATATTTATACAAGTCGTTTTTATCTACATTTTAAGTCAAAAATCAATCCGGCCAGCGGGCCGGACCAATTTTTCACTTAAAACTTACATGAAAACGAACTGTAAATTTGTTTTTTGCAATTCCGTCGTGAAACTACTTACTTTTCCTGTCATTCTTGAACGACGAAAAAGCCTACTTTTCTGTACCAAACATAACAGAATCGAATAGCAACACTTTTCAAAATAACTGCTGAAAAGTTCTACTTTTCAGCACTGAAATGGGTGCTGAAAAGTTGAACTTTTCAGCACTTGTTCCGAAAAGTAACACTTTTCAAAATTTTTTTGATTTAAACGATTTATTGGCGAAATACATGAAAATTTGACTTAAAATTTCACTTAACGGATGTTTTTCGGAATTGCAAAAAATGTTGTATGGAACTCGTTGCAAAACTTGATTTTTTCAGCACTTGTCGTATTTATCCAACTCGGTGAACCTCGTTGGATAAATGTACGACTCGTGCTGAAAAAATCCTCTTTTTGCAACTTGTTGCATAAACTACTATTTTCAAACTTTTATCAAAGTCATGTTCACTGGTCATCTGAGAACCGATTCCATAAAAGAAACTATGTAAAAATAAACAATTGTAATTTTGACGATCAAAAATGTGAAAATTGAGCCGAAAAGGTTGGGCAGGCCTGTCATAAACGCTTGTTTGATTACAAACGTACAAACATATTAGTTACGGAAATTGCTTTCCGCATAATTGATCGACGCCACCAACATCGTCAGCATAGCCGACAACAGTAACCCAAACTGCGAACAAAGCTAAACTTCGTTTACCTCGCCGCGATTAAAGCAAGTAGCTCGGTTAATGCTCAGTAAGCAAAACCAAGTGTGAGGCTCTGGGGGACTTTTAGATTACAATAAAATCAGAACGTTTTGAACAGTCAAACTAAACACATCGATGTTATTAATTTGGCGAAATATCTCCCCTTCTACAATGGACGTTTTACAACTTATTGTACGATTGAAAATATTCTTTTGGTGAAAATTGCGTTTTTTATTTCTTTTGGAAATCATATCATTTATAATACATTGCTTTCATCATAAGACTTTCTTTTGTGCTGACGTTATAAATAAACAAAGTCGATGTTATGAATTGAAAAAAGTTCTACCATTGTTATATTCTTTAGTAAGAAAGGCTCTATCTCACCCCAGGTGGGATTAAATCGGGTTTTATTGACATTTTTCGACCAAAAATACTGTTTCGGAACAATACCGTTAAACAATCCGGATTGTCCCGGAACCGGTTTAACCCCTCGGAGGGAAATTTTGTGGTGGTCAGATAGAGGACAAAAAAAACCCACCTCTTGCAATTTGAAGCATCCAATTTCGTCCACTACAGCCCGATTACGAGTCCCTAGTCTGAAATTTGAAATTTTCAAATTCCTTAAGCAAAACATTCTGACCCAGGCCGGTACAGAAATTCTCAGCACGGAAAGTGCAATTCGAAAATCATTTCAATAATTCAGCATGACCAGATTAACTAATTTGACAAAAGGAAAAAACACGATTCAAAATTTGTTTTTTAGGAGGTGTGTGAAAAAAACAAAGAAAACCATTTTAAAATTATGTAGCAAAAAAATTTAAGTTAATCGAGTGTGTTTGGAATTGTTATGAGGTAACATTACAATTCAATAATAGTTTGTTTGTAATAGCTAATTACAAGTTTCAATTTGTATTTCAGAGTTACACAAATGTAACAAACGAAGCTGTAATTAAGGATTACGTAATCTTTGATTACAAATATTTGTAACACTGAATTACAAAACAGCAACATTTATAATGTTTCAAACATCACCAAAGAAGCTTGAGATATTTCAAACTTGCTGAGTGACCTGTTTGGTAGTTCTTTCCGATAGAAAATGTCTATGCAGTCGATACGGATCGGGACGATCCTTTCTTGGTGAGGGAGCAGTTACGGAAATTGCTTTCCGCATAATTGATCGACGCCACCAACATCGTCAGCACAGCCGACAACAGTAACCCAAACTGCGAACAAAGCTAAACTTCGTTAACCTGGCCATGGTCTTCGTTTTCTACATACACGAATGGGTCTATAGGACCCAGAAATGTTTTCGGCTGCCAAAATTCGAGATTGTAACCGATTTTGGATGTCTTGGCCGCAAATGAAAGGCTAGGATATCTACTTTCTGAATCCGACCGGCAGAACCGGTTTTGGACACCGTGGCCACCGGGAACCTGCTATAATCCTTTTTGAGGCCCCTACTTTGAGGACCTGTATCTCCGAAACGATTGCACATAGCAGGTTGCTTCCGGTTGCATTCGACAGATAATAACCTGAATTTTAAGCCCCAGAAAAAATAATTGGTCCATAGTGGCCACCGGTTCCGGTAACCCGGAACTTCCGGAAAACTTGATTTTTGCAGTTTTTGACATAAAACCGTCACACGGACCAGTCTTTTGAAACGGATTATTTTGCAAACCATTGCAGAAGGATACTACATACTACATACTGGTATCGGTTCTGGCCAACTGTGGCCAATCCGGAACCGGTTCCAGGGTACCACTAAAACGGTTTCAATAATTGTCACGCTAGAAACCCGTCATGTTGCATATCAAACTTCATGAAATTGCATGTTATGACCATCTGAGGTCATGCCGATGTCCTCTGACCCATCCTGGTCACTCCGGAACCGGTTACCGGTGGCCACTGGGGGACACTATCGGAATATGCAATGAACCCTATCATCCGACGTATCAAACTTCATAAAATTGAAAGTTATGACCATCTGAGGTCATGCCGATGTCATCTGACCCACCCTGGTCACTCCGGAACCGGTTGCCGGTGGCCACTGGGGGACACTATCGGAATATGCAATGAACCCTATCATCCGACGTATCAAATTTCATAAAATTGAAAGTTATGACCATATGAGGTCATGCCGATGTCCTCTTACCCATCCTAGTCACTCCGGAACCGGTTACCGGTGGCCACTGGGGGACACTATCGGAATATGCAATGAACCCTATCATCCGACGTATCAAACTTCATGAAATTGAAAGTTATGAACATCTGAGGTCATGCCGATGTCCCCTGACCCAACCTGGTCACTCCGGAACCAGTTACCGGTAGCCACTGAGGGACACTATCGGAATATGCAATGAACCCTATCATCCGACGTATCAAACTTCATGAAATTGAAAGTTATGTCCATCTGAGGTCATGCCGATGTCTTATGACCTAACCTGATCACTCCGGAACCGGTCACCGGTGGCCACTTGGGGACACTATCGGAATATGCAATGAACCCTATCATCCGACGTATCAAACTTCATGAAACTGAAAGTTATGACCATCTGAGGTCATGCCGATGTCCTCTGACCCATCCTGGTCACTCCGGAACCGGTTACCGGTGGCCACTGAGGGACACTATCTAAATATGCAATGAACCCTATCATCCGACGTATCAAACATCATGAAATTGAACATTCTTACCATCTGAGGTCATTCTAACGTCCTTTGAACTTATCTGGTCACTTCGGAATCGGTTTCCGATGGCCACTTGGGGACACTTGTGGAATATGCTAGATACCCTATCATCCGATATATCAAACTTCATAAAATTGAAAATTATTGCTATCCCAGGTTATGCCAACATCTGTATCCTTCTATATCGCAATAAAATGCATGAGGACAGTTTACATGTAGGTTCTGATACACAGCAAAAATAGGTGAATTTTAAAATGTTGAAAATTCGGATACCCACTTTTTTTGAGTAATATTACCGAAAACATGTGTAAAAATGTGAACCTAATGAAAATTCACCAGAAACTGATGAAAAATCACCAATTCCTGATGTAATATTACTCATATTTTTGACACAAAATCTTTCACCATTTTCTCTTTACTATAGTTTGTAATCTGGCTATCAATATCAAACTTTTTTTTTCACAATGGGCAATTGTGTTGAACTCACTGCGACCACCTAAGAAGGCTATCTTTTGTAATGTACCCTGGATTCTGTCCATACTACAAATTACTCGTATCCATGGGATCGGTAGACGAGGGGTTATTTTGCAGATATGGTTTATACATTTATCCGGCAGAGTAAATGTGCCGAGCTTTCTAGCTCAGTTAAACAAAAACGACAGAAGTTGTTAGGCCCCATGCCGATTTTGTGCAGGTGATATCTACACAGAAAAAAAAATATTCCTGTAAATTTACATTATTTATCATGTACCAAAAGGTATCATGATAAATGATGTATATTTACATTGATTTCATTGGAAATTTACATGAGATTCATTGGAAATGAGCCTTGACCAAGTCACTTCAAAAACGTGTAAATTTCCAATAAATTCGATGTAAACTCGTTGTAAAAAATTAATTTTTTTGCCCCGTTGAATCTAGAATCCCATGTAGTTTTAGGATACTAAATTCAACAGAGCAAGGATACCGACTGGTTAGAGGAGAGGGCGGGGGCTGTGGGGGTCGGTAAAGTGTTAAGGACTTTGCAAACCAGAGATATTCTCACATAGGTATATTAACTCACATGCTACTATCCGAGGCTGAATCCATCCAGTCCATGGTCCGCTTGATGACGTCTCGCCCCATAGCAACTTAGGGATCGGCAGCCGAAGACGCTAACCCCCGCGCCACGAGGCCCTCGATCCACTTGCCATCACCCTGGAATCCGGTCATGGTCACGTTCTTGATTACGCACTTCAGTTAACCAGCGGATATTTTAAGTTTGTGTCGTACAGCCGGATGTGCTAGTACCCACCGGTGGCCAGAATCGTCCCGTTCGGAATGATGACCGACGTGATTACTTAGGAATCGGTGAGCTGAAGTGTCCGGTAGCAAATGCGCGAATACGACTGCCACAGCTTTATCGTGCGGTCGCAGCCACAAGTGGCCAGCATTGGCTCGTTGAACGGGTCAGACAACTATTGAAACAAGAAGAGAATTGGATTCATTAATTTGAGAGAAACAAAAAAAAGCAAGAAATCTCTTTTTATATTACTTTATGTTTCACGGAAACCAACTAAAAATTACTCAAAAAACAATTCGCTTACCTTGATACGCATGATCTTCTTCAGATGTTTTTGTCCCGTATTGTTGTTTTTTTTCTTGGGTGCCGTCAACCCATCGATTGAGGTTGGTTATTTTCTGCACATGTAAATCAGGAACGGGCCTAAAATAGAAAAATAAATTCCATTTTGTAACATGGTCACTCTATTCGTTTAGTTGTTTTTCATTCAGCCATAATAATTTAATATAAACAAGTCCAACTGAATCAAGGATTTGTGTCGAAGCTAGCACATGGCAAGCTTCAGTAGAACAGTGCTACACCTTACTTCCTCACACCCCCGCCAATCCGTCCGATAAGCCAAACAGTCCTGGAGAAAGCACAACTTGCACCACCACGTATGGGAAGACTTGCTGGGTTAAACCTGCTGAGAGGAAATTGCACGATCAAGCCCTCTCGGAAAGCCTGGAATGAATTAGAACAGGAAAGCCAGATGACAAATGTGTAAGAGGGAACGAGATGCCTTCAGTAATATTCCCAAAATCTGTTCGGGTAAATTCGTTACTCGAAACTACGAAATTTCTCACGAAATTACGTACTTCCGTTCAACCTTTCCCCAATGACGCTTTCTGAGGAAAGTTACAATTTCTACTCGTCCACTTGGTCCTGAGTCGCGGAAGAGGCAGCAGCGCCGATCCAGTAGTCTAGCCCCCCGGTGTGTTTAGTGACGGTAACTCGAGTGAAACGAGCGATCTGTAGATTTGTGTAGTTAATCTTTGTTCTTTCCTGTAGTGTCCAACCTTAGCTTAGCTAGTAGTTTGTGCGGTCCGATTCTGTGTGCGAAGAGGAATTAAAAGATAAAGTACCTAGTGTGTGTGTTGATGTGTGATGTGTGTTAATCGTCGCCAAACAGCCGACGACGGCGTTCTGTTCTAGAGTCGGAACCAACCGCCTCCTACCAGCTCGTGCTCGCCACACCGCCACCAAAAGCCTTAGCCGCCCTGCTGACCCCGCGGTCTCAGCGATCGAGCCCCGGAAGTCCCACTGGGATCCGGAAGGGAGACCACACGCTACACGTGGCTCCAGGAGAGCCATCCATCGCGCCAGCCGTTCCTGTCCAGCCGCTGGTCCAGATTCGCCGCAGAAGTTTACCAGACCGTAGACGTCGGTCCACGTGGTCACGCGCCGTCCAGGTTCCAGAAGGAGGCGACCCGTCCACCAGGCCGGCCAGCCGGCCAAGCCCGATTTCAACCAGGCCGCCCCCTTAAGATCGCGCGCCTTTCATCTGCTCCAGAAGAATATCGCACCGCGTGGTGCACTAGCGACGCGTAAGCCAATCAACGAAACCGGTCCGTGAGTACTCACCTGTTACGAAAAAAACGCATGCGTACGCACTCGTAGACGTCGTCCGAGTTGCCAAAAACACACACACACATTTTCTAAGGCTCGTTGCCCTGTAACGTTCCGTTCTGTTCCTCAAGTAAAACGGCTTAAGCGCCACCTCTCCAAATGAAAGGACCGTTAACTCCGATTAAATTTACCCGGTTTGAGACAACCCTTCTCAGGGCAGGCCAACAGATTATCAGAATCAGAAACACCAATTCGACCAACCAAGTGTACCGAGATGACCAGACTGTACGGAATCTAACTGTAAAGGCAAAGAAGCAGCAAAACTAGGAATAGGGATTGAGACTTTGGTTAACTGAACTTTAGTCCAAGAGCGGAAATTCTAACTTCCGACTAAATACGACCCCAAAGACTAATTTAGGATGACAACTTTTCTCGAAGTCGATAAATATAGTAAAAAGTCAAAATTCGTACGCGAACAACAAATTAAATTTATTGAATTTGTCAAAGAGTATTTTATTCGGCGAAATTTCAATTCAGAAGAGTTCGCAATTCAGATTTGGACACAGGCAATTCCCTTTATTGCAATCTGGCCTAGATTTTGTGACGTCACACCTGACTCTGCGGGGTCTGACTGTTTGGCGCGACGCGCAAAGAATCGACTTAAGCTAGCAAGCTACTCTAGGGATTAATCTTGGTGTTTTTCAGGGAACAGGGGCGTTTATATAATGCAAAAAGATAGATCTGACCTTATAGTTGTTCGTCGGTCCTACCGGATGTCCCACGGCGATCCCACGTAGCTGCGCACGTTCGTTGTCTCGTTCGGTTGGCTCGATCGGTTTCACGCACCTCTTGACGCACGTGTCTCATGCGGCGGGCTGCTTACATCCACGTGCAGACTTCTCGGAGGGCGGCCTAGGGTTTGTGCTCAAGGTTTGTAACGGGTTTTGGGATGGCCAGAATCCTGGCAGTGGTCAATGGGCCCTCGTGCGTGGACAGATCATCGGGGTAAAGGCGTCCCCGGGCGTCGGTGGAGTTTTCCGAGCGGTGTAACGGGCTCGGTGTCGCACGTCTTGGCTTAAACGAGGTTTGCGTCCCGACTTCGTCGGTGCGGTACGGCTTTGTGTTGACGTAAAGCGGTGCCGCTGACAACCCACTGGAAGTGACGTGTGCGCCACTAGCGTACCGAAGTACTAGATCACAATGGCTGCGTCCGCAACCGGTAAATAGCACAACCCTGGCTTGCTGCTGGCTTTAACCCTCAGCGAAACAGGATGATCCCAAACGAATCCTGACGCTAGCGACGATTCCGAACGATTCCGGACGAGTTTCGTCACTGACCGAGCACGCGGTGTGCCTAACCTCTAATTTCGATGGGCTTCACAATGGCTTCCAGCCCAGACAACTTGCCCACGTTAACTAGGGCACCTAATCAACGCAGTAACCGCAATTAGCTTTCACTATACCACAAAATGCTCATAAAAGTCTTACCTGATACCAAGTTTCCAAAATATTCTTAATTCCAGCAGCAAATTTCACTTGTCATTTGACAAAATCAACTAAATAAATCAAAAGCAAAATTAATGCATAACTTTTATTACAAAACGATCGCGCTTACTTCAAAAAAGTTGAGAAAGAGCGCACTCTCAACAAAGTTCTCGTTTTTTTAATTTGCACTCCACTTTATAAAAATGACTTGTTCACAGGTCAAAGTACTCCACCAGAAAGAAAGAGCTTCCCTTTTGGACCAACATGTAAGTTAACCTCGTCTTTGTATGAACGCAATTTTATACGATCATGTGCGACTTGCGTAGAACGGGACTTCTGATTGGTTAAGCTACTGAGAGAGTAAGATGAGAACATTTACTCAAGAGAGCAAGTCGTACAAAAAAGTCTAGCAAGCTTTACATTTGTGGATGTTAGGGACTGAGGGATATCTTTCTTTTGGCCTTTACAGTCAAGAGCCAAATACGCCTGCGGGTAGGCAACCATCTGACATCTAAACCGGTACACAATAGTCGAGCAGTTAGGGTGTTTCATAAAAATCTTACAGCCCTTTCCCGAGCCTAGTTCCGTTGGTCACCGTTGCACCTGTGACCTCCGGGCTAACGTAACCAAGCCCAAGAACAAATCCGCACACAGATAGTTAGTAGAGAGAGAGAACCAAGAAGAGAAGAGGAAATGTACACGTAGGACACTACAAACATGTAACTTAAACCTAGGTTAAAAATGTACAATTAAAACCCTCATTTAGCATGCAATATATTTCGTTTTTCACCTCCCCCAAGACGTTGTTAGCGTAGTTGTTTTTGGTGAACGAAATGTCTCTCTCGCCAGATTAGTTGCACGGGTCTAGAGGTCTCTCGCTTCGCATTCGACGTCTCCACGTTTTTGTTACTGTTGTTTTACTCCAAGTGCAAGGCTGCTTGGGAATCTCAGCCTGGGGTCTTTTCCCGTCGCAGCGATTGGTGCGGGGGTAGAAATTATCCTGTGAGGATCCAGAGCGAACAGGTGATTGGTTGTTCGGACGGACAACGGGTTGCCCCGTTCAGTTTTGGATATTTTTGAGTCATCACACGCGAAGCGGAGTACCTCTTACCCATTTTGAGTCCCTTGAACGTTCCCCATTCATTTCAGGTTTTACAAAACGACCCGCCCTGCGGCTGGGTCTAGTCGGGCATAAACCAGGCAAGTCGGTCCTCTACGGAGGTGGCGCATAAACCGTTTGCTAATTAACAAACCCGTGGGACGGTTATCGGACGGATTCCTTCGTGGCTACAATTTGCGTACCACAAATTTAAAAAAATACCAACTAAGAGACGATTTTTCGGCAGAACTTCTTATTTCATGCAGACTGATACGTTTCTGGGGAACGATTATAATGCCTCCTCCACAGCTCGATCAAAATTCGAGGTGAAATTGGGTCCGGGAGAAGAACCCACTCCGCCGAACGTTGACTGCCACCGCCTTATCGCTCCACTCATTTTAATCGTACCGGAACTGCTGCCACAGATAGTGTTGCTGACCGCCGTAATACAATCCGGAATCTGGTTCCCCCGATTCTTGACCCAAACACTAAAACAACTACACGAATGCACTGAAGAGGACGACGGACAAAAACATAAACAACATTTGACGTTTCTCGAACTCGAAAACTCAACTTCAGAAAGTCCCGGTTTTCCTGGTGACCAAAACCGGGACGGCTTCCTCCTTCCTCCTTCAACCAGCGGTACGTTAATTTCGCTTACCATCGATCGGAACTTCCGGCAGCATTCACCGCTAGCATCCGGCGAGAATCGGAGACCTGATCCGCTTTCTCCCGATTGCCGTCGCCCACACATATTAGTTTTGATTTGGAGCTCTGACCGCGGATCAAAACAAAAACATTCTGATTTGACTTTTCCGACAGTAGCGGCTCACGGTCGTGGGCCACTACGCCCCCGAGGGGCTTCTTTGCTGTGACGATGTTTTTTGAACGCGAGTTGCATAAACAAAGGCTTAATAATTTAAAAACGATTTAAACATAACTATTTAGCAAATCTTACACTTCCGCTCGCTTCGCACCAAACAACAATTATGAACAGCAAACGTCATTCAGAATGTCTCTTAAAATTTACACGCTTTATCAATTACATGAAGCAACTTTTACATCGATAGTATTCTTTACACGACATTTTTTTAATTTTTGTTATTGTCAAGACTCGTATAAAATGTAAATTATCATGAGATTCGAAAATTACATCGAATTAGAATTTACATGACATCAATTTATGAAATTTGGCCGTTTACATCGTATTTAAAGTTTACATTTTATGAATTTCCATATGAAACACTGTTTACATGTCGTGTACATTTACATATTTTTTTCTGTGTATCAGGACAATGTCCTGTTAGAAGCCCTGCGAGTATTCGTAGTTCCCTATGGTTTAAGCCAAGAAGTTTCTTGGTAATTGAAAGAATTGGAGTGATAAAAGTTTACGCTTGTCTCAATCCACGCATCTCGCCCCAGATTGAAGCAATTTGCGATTGTCCTCAATTCGTCACTTGTGCTATCTTGTAACACGTCTGCTGTAAAAAGATAGGAGATAGATAGCACACAAGCGACGAATTAGTTATTGCTTGCTTCACGGCACTTTTTGAGATTCCAAGAAACGGCTCGGGATCCACGAATATGTTTGATAAGCCTTGTCTGGCAAGTTCATCAGCCATTTCAATGCCTTCAATGCCGCAGTGCCCTGGTACCCAAAACAACATGACTCTGTTATGCCGAGTAGCAAGTTCCAAACATGTTTGGATTCGCATTTAGAGGATTTTAACGCCAATAGTGCAGTTTAGCTATCCGAGAAAATACCGATTTTTGCGTGTCTATAATTTCTAAAATATCAAAATGAGTTCGATTTGCGATGCCTTTTCGTTGGGTCGCAAAATTTTTCGCGTCCGTCGCAGTGTGTTTTTCGTTTTTTTTTTCGCGTGCGTGTGTGCGTGTGAAGGTGCGGCTGGCTTTGGCTGTCCCGATGACAGTTAGCCAGTTCGATTTGCGATGCCTTTTCGTCGGGTCGCGTCCGTCGCAGTGTGTTTTTCGTTCTTCCGTTCGCGTGCGTGTGAAGGTGCGGCTGGCTTTGACTGTCCCGATGACAGTTAGCCAGTTCGATTTGCGATGCCTTTTCGTCAGGTCGGTAAATTTTTCGCGTCCGTTGTCGGTGTGCAACAACAACAAAATCTATCATACCATTTCATCTCGATAAACATCGTAACTCGTCGTTCGCATAGTTAATCAGTACCTCACTAAACATCAATCATTTAAAACTCGTAGAATCATCTCAAGTTAAAAGTTACATTGTTTAATCCTTCATTCTTTAATTACAAATGATTTTGGTTCTATCTTTCCACAGCCGGCTGTCTAAGACTAGACCATTTCATTTAAAATTTAACAACCGATAAACGGGAAATGTCTCATCCGCAGCATCCGATTGTCTGCCTTGAGAATAATATATAACATCTTTCAACAAACACTATGATTTTGGGTCGCATCATCATCTTCTATGATGAATCCTGACCAAACACCCTATCCTACTAACAAGTTTTCAGGTTCCTGGCGCTCGTGGGGTGTAAGCACAGAGTAAATCAGCTGCCCTAGTAGCAACCTGCGCTAACTAACATTCCCGTCCCTTAAAATCGAGGTCTACAAACTGACATGGCGGGCGCCGTTGGTGGCCAATGACTGTTACCTATTCGCAACTGATCTAGCTTTAGCAATCATGGTGTTTTATCTTTTCAGCGCATTCATACATGCTGTTGATAAGGGAAACACCACTAGATCGTCGAAGCCTATAATCAGTGGTGCTGAAAGGATATTACGGTTCTGTTCAGCAACGGAGGGGCAACCATGGGTGATCTCTCATGCTCATGCTCATGCTCATGCTCTATAATTTCTAAAATATCAAAATCAAAGGTTAGATGAAAGAGTTTCTGCACCCAAATCTCGGCAACACTCGGTTTGAGAGAAAGACGGCCTCATGAAGTTTGATATGTCGGACGATAGAGTTTCTATTCCGCATATTCCACAAGTGTACACCAGTGGCCACCGGTAACCGATTCCAAAAGCCAGATAGAGTTAGGGGATGTTAGCGTAATTACCTTAGATGTAATATTGTTTAATTTCATGCTGTTCGATATGCCGTCATTGCATATTACGATAATGTTCCCCAAAACCCACTGGTAACCGGTCCCGGAGTGGCCCTCAGTGGCCATAGGTAACCGGTTCCAGATTGATCAGGTAAGGTAAATTGAAGTCGGCATAACCTTGGATAGTTATAATTTTCAATTCTATGAAGTTTGATATTTCTGATGATAGGGTTCCTAGCATATTCCACAAGTGTCCCCAAGTGGCCATCGGAAACCGATTACGAAGTGACCAGATAAGTTCAAAGAACGTTAGCATGACCTCAGATGGTGATAACTTTCAATTTCATGAAGTTTGATACGTTGGATGATAGGGTTTATTACATACTCAGAGAGTGTCACCAAGTGGCCACCGGTAACCGATTCTGGAGTGACCAGATAAGTTCAAAGGACGTTAGCATGACCTCAGATGGTAAGAATGTTCAATTTCATGAAGTTTGATACGTCGGATGATAGAGTTCATTGCATATTCCGATAGTGTCCCCAAGTGGCCACCGGTGACCGGTTCCGGAGTGATCAGGTTAGGTCATAAGACATCGGCATGACCTCAAATGGTCATAACTTGCAATTTCATGAAGTTTGATACGTCGGATGATAGGGTTCATTGCATATTCCGATAGTGTCCCTCAGTGGCTACCGGTAACTGGTTCCGGAGTGACCAGGTTGGGTCAGGGGACATCGGCATGACCTCAGATGGTCATAACTTTCAATTTCATGAAGTTTGATACGTCGGATGATAGGGTTCATTGCATATTTAGATAGTGTCCCTCAGTGGCCACCGGTAACCGGTTCCGGAGTGACCAGGATGGGTCAGAGGACATCGGCATGACCTCAGATGGTCATAACTTTCAGTTTCATGAAGTTTGATACGTCGGATGATAGGATTAATTGCATATTCCGATAGTGTCCCCCAGTGGCCACCGGTAACCGGTTCCGGAGTGACCAGGTTGGGTCAGGGGACATCGGCATGACCTCAGATGGTCATAACTTTCAATTTCATGAAGTTTGATACGTCGTATGATAGGTTTCATTGCATATTCCGATAGTGTCCCCCAGTGGCCACCGGTAACCGGTTCCGGAGTGACCAGGTTGGGTCAGGGGACATCGGCATTACCTTAGATGGTCATAACTTTCAATTTCATGAAGTTTGATACGTCGTATGATAGGATTCATTGCATATTCCGATAGTGTCCCCCAGTGGCCACCGGTAACCGGTTCTGGAGTGACCAGGTTGGGTCAGAGGACATCGGCATGACCTCAAATGGTCATAACTTTCAATTTTATGAAGTTTGATACGTCGGATGATAGGGTTCATTGCATATTCCGATAGTGTCCCCCAGTGGCCACCGGTAACCGGTTCCGGAGTGACCAGGATGGGTCAGAGGACATCGGCATGACCTCAGATGGTCATAACTTTCAATTTCATGAAGTTTGATACGTTGTATGATAGGATTCATTGCATATTCCGATAGTATCCCCCAGCGGCCACCGGTAACCGGTTCCGGAGTGACCAGGTTGGGTCAGAGGACATCGGCATGACCTCAGATGGTCATAACTTTCAATTTTATGAAGTTTGATACGTCGGATGATAGGGTTCATTGCATATTTAGATAGTGTCCAGTGGCCACCGGTAACCGGTTCGGAGACCAGGATGGGTCAGAGGACATCGGCATGACCTCAGATGGTCATAACTTTCAATTTCATGAAGTTTGATACGTCGGATGATAGGATTCATTGCATATTCCGAATCGGAATATGCAATGAATCCTATCATCCGACGTATCAAACTTCATGAAATTGAAAGTTATGACCATCTGAGGTCATGCCGATGTCCTCTGACCCATCCTGGTCACTCCGGAACCGGTTACCGGTGGCCACTGAGGGACACTATCGGAATTTCCGATATGATGGTCATAACATGCAATTTCATGAAGTTTGATATGCAACATGACGGGTTTCTAGCGTGACAATTATTGAAACCGTTTTAGTGGTACCCTGGAACCGGTTCCGGATTGGCCACAGTTGGCCAGAACCGATACCAAACAGTCAGAGGTAGTATGTAGTATTCTTCTGCAATGGTTTGCAAAATAATCCGTTTCAAAAGACTGGTCCGTGTGACGGTTTTATGTCAAAACCTGCAAAAATCAAGTTTTCCGGAAGTTCCGGGTTACCGGAACCGGTGGCTACTATGGATCAATTATTTTTTCTGGGGCTTAAAATTCAGGTTATTATCTGTCGAATGCAACCGGAAGCAACCTGCTATGTGCAATCGTTTCGGTGATACAGGTCCTCAAAGTAGGGGCCTCAAAAAGGACTTTTTTCGGTTATAGCAGGTTCCCGGTGGCCACGGTGTCCAAAACCGGTTCTGCCGGTCGGATTCAGAAAGTAGACATCCTAGCCTTTCATTTGCGGTCAAAACATCCAAAATCGGTTACAATCTCGAATTTTGGCAGCCGAAAACATTTCTGGGTCCTATAGACCCGGAATACCATTGGTGTCAGTTTTTTTCTTTGTGGGCACTTCCGGTGGCCTCCGGAAGTTCATTTTTGGCCAGAATGTGTGTCTTAGTAAGATACACAAAGTCACAAAATTTCAGATCTCTAGGTGTTTTTGGTCAAAAGTTACAATTACTTTTATAGTGCTACTGGGTCCTATAGACCCATGCCCGGGTTAACCTCGCTGCGATTAATACTCAGTAAGCAAAACCTCAGTACCTCATGTGTGAGGCTCTAGGGGACTTTTCGATTGCAATAAAATCAGAACATTTTGGACAGTCTAACTAACCACATCGGCGTTTTATAATTTCGTGAAATCTCCCTTCGATAATGGACGTTTTATAACTTATAGTTTTTATTTTATTTGTTTTTAGAAGAAAAAACAATATCTTATGTATTATTCAACAGCATTTCTATTTCAGATAATTGAACACATTTATTCTTTTCTTGCATACAGTGATAGATTACTCGCAACCGAGATTTGCTTAAGATGGCACGACATCTTCATCGTTCGGTTGATAAAACAAACCGTTCTCCGGATTAAAGGAGATAATATCCACGCTAAGATGATGAGTTATGAATCGGTCATTCATCGATTTGCGATCAGCGATCGATGTTATCCACACATGACGCTGGAAGATATAGATTTTTATCAGACAAATCGGAACACCGAAATACAAATAGCTATAATGATGGCTAACCAGGGACTACATGTACAAAGCTTGGACCTCATAAATTGTCGCCTTCCAATGCAAAAACTTAACCAAATAATGCACATGATGAATCGTGTGAAAACCTTGACCATGGCTTATTGCTATATCTCACTCTGTGCTGAATTTTGGAGTATTCCGTTTGTGCCTAAATTTCACAACCTGGAATCCATCGCGCTTAAAAACATTCGGTCCAAAAATGAGGCTGAAGTTCTAGAGTTATTGCTGAGGGGCAACCAAGCCAAGGTTGATCTAACAATGGATAATGATAGTATTGATAACAGGACTCAGGTCATCAGTTCATTCGCTTCAAGGATTGCACATTTATCATTCGTTTTCTATCAAAGCAATACGCTTCGCAATGTTTTTAGTGAACTTGAAATGAACCTTGAAACGCTTCGGCTCAAAAGACAGCCACATGACGAGCTGCACAGTATTATCCTTTTAGAAATTCTTCCAGTTCAAAGGAATTTGAAACAGTTGCATATAAATACGTTAATTTCCACCGAAGTGCTCCAGACGATCGCAAGAACCGTCACAGGTTTAAAATATCTGTCAGTAACCATCGGTGAAGATGATTCAATACCGCTCGTGAACATATATTGGCCAAACTTGAAGGTAAGAGAAACTAAATCAGTCCATGTTTGGTCTTGTATTTTCGATCAGTTTACTCAGAGTTTACTTATATTAAACAGATTGAAGCGTTGAAGTTTTGTTTTTCGAAAACAACGATTTCTTTTGCTTTTTAATTTTTTTGTCTAGGTTTTCTATTTATCTCGTCAAATAAATTTGGAGTCACTGTTTGAAAAAATGAGCTTCGACAGCCTGGAAGAACTGCATTTGTACACGGAACGTTTGTCGAAAAACACAATTGTAAACATCTACGAAAAGTGTTGTCGGGTCAAGAAGTTATCGTTGTCAGCGCTGTCGATGGTGCGGTGTGATGCCACTCTTGGTGAAATAAATCTTCACTTGACAAAGCTGGAATCTTTGGCTGTGCAGTGCAGTTCGCGAACGACATTTGTTCCTTTGCTGAAAGCAATACAACTGCTACATCGATTGTCCTCATTTTCGATTGTTTTCTGCGAGAAGATAAACGATCGTTCAGCTGGAAGCATAATTCTGCCGTTTCTTCGTTCGCTCTGTATAACTCGGAATCGTAAGGTGAGGTCCCACCAAGACTGTTCACTTCGTATTCTAAAACGGAATTTGTATACGATTCAAGTGCAATATTTTTCTTGTGTCCCCCCTGTCGTGACTTTCACCCGATTTATTCCACGATTTACCAATATTTCGGATTCAAATAACAAGACGCGTCTTTTCATGCCCACACGCAGAAAAATAAGGCATATTTGAATCAACAAAACGTTTTGTTGATTTGAAAATAATTATTTTTGTTGAATCAACGCTAAATGTCAAAGCAGTTTTTTCGAAACAACAAAAGACTTTTGTGGAATTGAGAAAATGAAGGTTTGTTTCAACGCAAAATCGGCGTTGATTATATTCAACAAAAATTTTGTTGATTCAAACCTCGTACAGGCTGATTCTACAAAACATTTTTCTGCGTGCAAGCAAACACACGACTGATTTATTTTCTCAATTCTCAACTTCTCTCTCGGCTGACCTGCTCTCTCATTACGCTTCATGAACGCTCTCTTTTCTCACTCTCTCTCTTCTCTGCCACACTCATTCACTACATCCTCGTTCTTTCCTACACTGAAAATATGCCACACTTTTTATTCAAGTGCCCAAACACTTGAATGATTGAATAAAGTCACATCGTAGATCTAATTAGTTTGTGTTTCAACATCAATCCAAACCACTATCAAATGCAAGTGTTAGGGCGATTGACTTTTTGGTATTTTTTAACACGTTATTTTCATTCGGGTGGCGCAAGCTTTTCAAGTATTTTGCTCATGAATTTGTCCCACCGTTTTGAACTATTCAAAATGATGAGCAAAACACTTGAAATTCATCTTAAGATCTACCCAAAACAGGCACTATTCAAAGTCAACGTGATTATCCATATGAATTTAATGTGTTTCCCAAACAATGATTTGTTATGGGCTACCATTTGACAGCTAGTGCTTTTGTTGTGGGCTCTCATTTGACAACCGTGCTAATGTCGACTGTTGTCAGTTTGCTTGCTTTGGTAGGAATAGGGTTGCCATCCCCCCGGTTTCACTGATTGATTTTAGCGCGACTTTCATCGAAGGCTAGAAGCGAGGCTAGAACGAATAGCACAAAAAACTCTCCCGTCTTCAACTGGCCGGCCGGCGCAGTGGTAGCGTGCACGACTAGCAAGCGAGAACCTGTATATCGCTTGTACGTACTTTTATTTTTCAACACCATTTAAAATTCGAGTGTTTGGCTATTGACATTATTTCATGACCAATCACCGAAATTTCAAGTGTTTTGCGATTGATATTTGAGTGCTCTGTACAGCAGGGCCAGATCATGTGTAGAACACTTCGTTGAGCTGTGTAAGTTTTGCTCAGTGTACTCTAAAAATTCAAGCATATATTCAGATTAACATCAGCTTGGTGATCTTTTTATGCGGTAAACTCAGCTCATCTCAGAATTCGGCTTCAGGAGATGCTTCTCCGGTATCCTTGATCGTGACACATATCAGCCAGAACCCCAACGTCAACGTGGTTACCTGCAATTAAAGAAATAAAAACGACAACTTGGAAAGCTATCGTGTAATTAATTGATTGAATAATATACCTGGAAATATACCCTACAATCTTCCCAGAAATTCTATTAGGAGCTCTAATTCAAGTCGTGTAGGTTACAAGCCTATCGTTTCTTAAATCATCACTTCAAAAATATTGAGAATCTAAACAATTCCTTTACCAGCTTGTTCAACAATCACTTATATTCATCTTTTCTTCATTTTCCATGAATCCAATCATAAGCTTAAATTTAAGTTTTGCAAGTGATGCTTATCAATTCTTAAACCATCACTTAAACAATATTGAAAATTTGAAATCAACTTTCCAACTTCCCAAAAATCGATAAATTTTAGCTCTTATTAAATCTTCCCTGAATTCCAATTATGAGCACGAATTTAAAACTGTCTATTTATAAATCATTTCTCAAAGATATCTGAAAAAATTCTTTCGAAACTTTTCCATCAATCGATAATATTTATCTATTAATATATCTTCCCTGAATCCAATTATGAACTCAAATTTTAGCCGTGTAGGTTACAAGCCTATCGTCTGTTAAATCATTATTCAGCTTGTTCAACAATCGATAATATACCAATATACGAATTCCAATCATTGTCGTGACTTTCGCCCGATTTTCCATGAATTTGAATATTTCGGACACAAAAATAAGCTCTAAATAAGGTCGTGTAGATTATGAGCATCGATTCTTAAACCATAACTTTAACAATATTTAAAATCTGAAAATTCTATTCGCATCTTCTCCAACAAGCGATAAAATTTATCTTTTAAAATCCAAACATGAGCTCAAATTTAAGCCGTGTAGGTTATAAGCCTATCGATTCTTAAATCATCACTTCAAAGGATTGAAACTTCGTTAAAAATTACATACTTTTCCAACAATCGAAAATGTGAAAATTCTTTTACCAACTTTAATAAATCGATATCATTTATCTTTTACTAAATCTTCCCGGAAATCCAATCATGAGCTCTAAAAATTCAATCACGCTCTACCCTCACAGGGGACTCAAGCTCAAAAACTCCAGGAAACAACGCTCTACCCTCTCAGGGAACTCAAGCTCAAAAACTCCAGCAATCACGCTCTACCCTCACAGAGGACTCAAGCTGAAAAACTCCAACAATCACGCTCTACCCTCACAGGGGACTCAAGCTCAAAACTCCCGCAATCACGCTCTACCCTCACAGAGGACTCAAGCTCAAAGTTTTAATAATCACGCTCTACCCCAGAGTGTCCTTGTCCCCCAGAGCAAGGGTGAGATGTAGGTGTAAGGGCAGTGCGTGTTCGTCGGGAACCTGGTGCATAAGATCGGTCAAGGCCCGTTCTTACACTGAAAATTGCGAATTGCGAAGATCACCAAACTTGTGTTGGTTATTTGAAAAACCACAAACACAATTTCTACACGTATGAGACCAAGAATGCTCGTCCATTCAAGGCGGTCCTGAAAGGTCTCTCCAACGACTTGTCGGTGGATGAGATCAAAAACGAACTTAAGGTGTTGCTTGGCTTAGCTCATCCCAAGTAATACCAATGAAGAAAAAATCAAACGGGAATATTTATCGCTTTGGTTTGACTTCACAATTTTATCTGATTCATTTGAAATCAACAATTTGAAACTTTTGGACAAAGTTCAGTTTTTGTTCCATGTACGGGTAAAGTGGGAGCATTTTAAGAAACATGGCGGTAATGGCCAGAATCTGACCCAGTGCCGGCGTTGCCAGGCATTCGGTCACGGTAATGATCATTGCGCCATGGTTCCAAAATGCATGGTTTGCGGGGATTCTTCTCACGACAAGGACAATTGTCCCGTGAAAGAAGTCACCCAATTTAAATGTGCAAATTGTGGTGGAAATCACAAATCAAATTTCTGGGATTGCCCCATCAGAAAAAAGGTTTTGGATTCTCGTGCTAAGCATCAGCCGAAATCCAAACCGAAATTTTCTCAAAGTCAGGTTGTACCTGCATCTTTAAATCAAACGTTCGTGCTGTCTCACTCGAACAATGCTAGAAATACCCCTACCGTGGAAAAGTTAGGTAACAGCAATGGTATTTCTTATGCCAACGTCGTTTCGGGTTCGGGTTCATCCACGAATTTTAAATCCTCTACCAATCTTCCTGAAATTGGGCAGGTACCTACCTCAAATTTCATTTGAAAATGTTTCTGCTGGCAACGCTTTGGGATCTTCTGATCTCGGCGATGTTACGTTTGAAAAATTACTTTTTGCAAAACTCACTGTTTGGTTTGATTCAAACAATGAGTAATGCTACATCCATGATGGAAGCTATCCAGATTGGATTAAAATTTGCGAATGATGTTGTTCTTACCCTGAAGTTTAATCATGGATCTAAGTAATTCCATCAATATTATGAATTTTAAGAAAATGAATTTTTCAACTTTTTACGAGTTCATAACGTGCATGTTGCTGTTATAACCGAAACATTTAAAAAAACTGGCACTTATTTGAAAAGTAATCCAGATTATAAAGTTATAACCAATAACAGAATGAATCGAAATGGCGGTGGAGTTGCAATAGTTATCCACCGTAGTATGACTTATAGCACGTTTTTTTTTTTTCATAACTTATTTTTATTAGGTCCTTTTAGGTGCTACGACCAGGTTAGGACCGAGGGTCAATGGTACAAAAATAATAAAAGAGAAAAAAACGTAACTGTAGTAGATGATCATTTTCCCGCGCCATGCGTCAACAAGTGTGCGATCACATCGATCTGTTCCTCGGGTGTCTTGCACTGCCTTAAGCGTACTCGGTATTCTCGGTAAATGGCCCACAGCTCAGACTCGCTGTACAGCTTCCGTTCGCCTTGTTGCTCCTTCGGGGTTGCACCGGCGCCGGCGCCAGTATCTTCTCGACTTCTTCCTGCGGGACGAGGATGTTTTTCTTCCGTCCCGACGGACGGCACCGCTCCAGGTAGCGGAGGAAAATCCGCCGCGGTTAACGCGGCTCCTGCCGGAGTCTGTTTCTCCTTCTTCCATGCTGGCGGCTTCGGCTTAGACGCCTGCTGCCTCGACTGGATGAACTGCGCACGTTTGGGACAGCTGCGGTCCAGACCCTCGTGGGATCCAGAGCAGTTGACACACTTCTTGGCTTGCGTTTCTTCTGCTTTGCACTTTTCCGTGCTGTGGGCACCCCACAGCTGCTGCACCTGGCTTGAGATGGCAGTTACTGGTTCCGTGACCGAACTGCAAGCAGTTCTTGCACTGGGTCACGTGCGGTTCTTTGTTCCGGTAGGCCACCCACCGGACGACGACTGGTCCCACTTTCTTTACCTTGCTACTCAACTCCTTCAAACTGGTGTGCCCCTTGGGGAAGAGCACGATGAAAGGCGTCTCATCGATGGCGGGAAGCTGCTGCTTCCGCCTGATGGCGTGTACTGCCAAGACGTCCAGCTGATGTTCCGTCTTGAGCAGCTCCTTGATGTAATCTGGTTCCGCGTTCGGGAGACCTCGCATTACTACCCGGTGCGGTCTCGCACTGCGCTTTCCGTGCGTGTAGAACTGCACCTTGTTCTTCTTCAGGTGGGCTTGCACCGTGTCGAAGTCATCGCTCGAGAAGCACGTAATTTTGGTGCCGTACCGCGTCAGTTTGTGTTCCGGCTCGACATCACATGTCGACATCCCTTCGCAAGGCGGGTGAAGCTCATTTCTTTCACCACCAGCGGCGGCTGCTTCTTCTCCCCGGCCGAATTGCCGGGTGCTGGAACCACGGGGGTGGTTTTTTCTGCTGCTGGGTTCGCATTGTTGTTGTTGTTGCTCTTCTCCGCTAGCGGGCTGAACTTGTTGTTGCTGAGCAGTTTCTCCACTTCCTGGCCATCGCCGACGTTGATCTCCTCGTTAGCCTTCCTGCGCCGAACCTTGATCACGGGACGAAATTCGCCCCCGTCCTCTCCTCCTCCTTCGGAGTTTTCCACCTCCATGCCCGTCGCCGCCTGCGTTTTGGGTTGGAACCCGTCCGGTTTCTCCCACACACTTTTCTTCATGGCCGCGTTCCAGTAGAACGGCCTTCCATCCTCGGTTCTATGCTCCGTCCACTCACTCTCCGCCGTCGCGGCCGCCGCCATGGCCGTCGGCGAAAGTTAAAAAAAACACCGTCAAAAACGCGCTCAAAAGACACACGTCTGCTCTGAGCAAGCTGTCAAACTAGAATGACTTATAGCACGTTACGTGACTTTAAGTTGAAAGTTATTGAAAGTTTGGGCATTGAACTTGAAACTTCTTTTGGGAAAATTATGATTGCAGCTGCATATTTGCCATTCCAATGCACCGGGAAAAAAAAAAATATTTCAAAGGGGATTTGAATAAACTTACTCGGCATAGATCTCGATTTTTGATCATCGGTGATTTTAATGCCAAACACCAATCTTGGAATAATTCAAAAGTAAATTCCAATGGTAAAATTCTATTCAGAGATTGCACTTCTGGTCTTTATTCGGTTTTATACCCGAATGGGCCAACTTGCTTTTCTTCTGTTAGAAATCCATCAACAATTGATCTGGTTTTGACAAATCAAAGTCAGTATTGTGGTCCTTCAGTGACTCATGCTGATTTTGATTCTGATCACCTTCCAGTAACTTTTTCACTTTCTCATGAAGCAGTTACCAGACCCAATAGTTCTGTGTTTAATTACCACAAAGCTAATTGGGACAGGTATCAGCATCATATTGAGAATAATTTAAATCATGATTTTATTTTAGAAACCAAAGCTGATATTGATTCAGCCTTGGAATCTTTAACTAATGCAATTTTGGATGCTAGGAATATTGCTATTCCTGAAGTCCAAGTCAAATTTGATTCTCCCATTATTGATGACGATCTTCAGCTTCTGATTCGTCTGGATAATGTTCGCCGAAGACAGTATCAACGTTCTCGTGATCCTGCACTGAAGCGAATTCAAAAAGATTTGCAAAAGGTTATTGACCACAGATTCACTCTTCTGTGAAATGAAAAGTTCGCAAGAGATGTCGAACAAATTAAACCTTATTCCAAACCTTTTGGAAACTTTCAAAGGTTCTTAAGAAACCTCAAAACCAATCCCTTCTTTAAAAGATGGTGATAATATTCTATTAACTAATGGGGAGAAAGCTCAAAAACTTGCTCAGCAGTTTGAGAGTGCTCATAATTTCAACTTAAATGTTTTGAGTCCTATTGAAGATCAAATTTCAATAGAATTTCAGAATATTGTTGAACAAGAATTTTCATCACATGAAGTTTTTAATACGGATCTGAATGAAATAAAATCTATTATCAAAAAATTTTAAAATATGAAAGACCCTGGTGAGGATGGCATTTTTTACATTTTAATTAAAAAATTACCTGAAGCAACTTCAAGTAGCTTGGTCAAAATTTGCAACAAATGTTTTGATTTGGCATATTTTCCCAGTAGTTGGAAAAATGCTAAAGTAGTTCCGATTTTGAAACCGGATAAGAATCCTGCTGAAGCCTCAAGCTATCGGCCCATTAGTTTGCTTTCATCTATTAGTAAATTATTCGAAAGAATAATTCTTAATAGAATGATGACGCACATTAATGAAAATTCAATTTTCGCTGATGAGCTGTTTTTGGATTTCGCCTTGGGCATTCAACTACTCATCAGTTGTTGAGAGTTTCAAATTTAATTCGTAGCAACAAATCTGAGGGCTTCCGATTTATATCGTGAAAATTATTCAAAATTATTTGACGGATCGTACTCTGCAGGTATGTTATCAGAATAGCAAATCTGATCAACTACCTGTACGTGCCGGCGTCCCTCAAGGAAGCATTTTGGGTCCAATTTTATACAATATTTTTACTTCTGACTTGCCTGATTTGCCCCCAGGATGTCAGAAATCACTTTTTGCTGATGATACAAGCATCTCCGCCAAAGGTAGAAGCCTTCGTGTCATCACAAGAAGATTACAAAAAAGCTTGGATATTTTTAATTCTTATTTGAAAGAATGGAAAATTACTCCAAATGCTGCAAAAACTCAACTTATTATTTTCCCTCACAAACCAAGGGCTGATTTACTTAAACCAAAAAGTCATCACATTATAAAGAAGAATGAGGTGAATTTAAAGTGGGAGGATCAAGTGAAATATCTTGGACTTGCTTTTGACAAAAATCTTACTTACAGGATCACATTGAAAGTATCCAGGTTAAATGTAACAAATATATTAAATGTTTTTATCCACTTATAAACAGGAATTCTAGACTTTGTCTCAAGAATAAACTGTTAATTTATAAACAAATTTTCAGACCTGACATGCTTTATGCTGTGCCGATCTGGACAAGCTGTTGCCTAACCAGGAAGAAAAAACTTCAGAGGATTCAGAACAAAATTCTGAAAATGATTCTGAAACTTCCTCCTGGTTCAGCACCAGTGAACTTCATCAATTAGCCGAAGTTGACACTTTGGATGTTATGTCCAATAAGATAATTGATGCATTTCGACAAAAATCATTGCAGTCTTCAGCTGCATTGATCCGCTCTTTATATAGTTTATAAGTTAGTTTTAAGGTATCCCTTTTCCCTTTTGTACATGTAGGACCTCCTACATTTGAAATCACTGAATAGCGAAAGCTACAATATTTCATGAATAAATGAAAGTTGCTAGTATTTAAAATTGAGGTGAAAAGTAATCGATTGTGATTTTTTTTATTTTTTTTAATTTATATTTATTCAGTTTTTCTCTTCCATGTACATTCATTCAGTTAAAATATTATTGAGTGTCCAATCACAATCGATTACTTTTCACCTCAATTTTAAATACTAGCAACTTTCATTTATTCATGAAGGTAACCGGCTTCGTGGCTTAATGGTTACGGCTTCTGCCTCACAAGCAGAAGGTTCAGGGACCAAATCCCGGTCGGTACATTTGAAATTTGAACTCAGGAATTTGAACTTTGAATATGAACAAAATTGAAAAAGAATCAGGTGGGATTCGAACTCACACCTTTGGATTGGTGGTCTGGGACGCTAGGCAGTCGGCCATCAGATGGTTTACACTCTAGTAGTGAATTGATCCGTAGTGTTGAAACATGCTATCTTCTCATATTAAATACGCGCTGATCCCTGATTTGCCTGAGGGGATTGGAAGTCTAAATATAGATCGAGTTTCCTTCAGATGCTTGCTTCTATGTTTAGGCGGGGCCGAACAATGCCCAGCGACCTCGGAATTGGACCGCAAGGAGCTCTGTCATTCTGAAACGGGTCGTTGGAAGCAGCGCGAGGGCTATCACCACCTAATACCCGGGACTGAGATATGTTGTATCAGCATTCGGCATATACAAAGCTGATATAAATTAAGCTTTCCCATAATATCGCTACCGGTTAGCGGGTATTGGATTGGACACACACACACACACACACACACAATAGCAACTTTCATTTATTCATGAAATATTGTAGCTTTCGCTATTCAGCATTTGGAGTAATTCAAGCTCAAAAACTCCAACAATCACGCTCTACCCTCATTGGAGACTCAAGCTCAAAACTCCAGCAATCACGCTCTAACCTCTCAGGGGACTCAAGCTCAAAAACTCCAGGAAACAACGCTCTACCCTCTCAGGGAACTCACGCTCAAACACTCCAACATCACTCTCTACCCTCACAGGGGACTCAAGCTAAAAACTCCAACAATCACGCTTTACCCTCACAGGGGACTCAAGCTCAAAAACTCCAACGCTCTCACAGGGACTCACGCTCAAAACTTCCGCAATCACGTTCTACCCTCACAGAGGATTCAAGCTCAAAACTTCAAAAATCACGCTCTATCCTCGCAGACTCAAGCACTCAAGCACAAAAACAACGACATTGTTGTTTTCAAGGTTCAACGAGATAATGTCCAGGCAAGTTTAATACGAGTCTTCCAGCTCAATGGTCGGCAAACAGATCGTTCATATTTTTCTGCTGAACGATAAAACAAGGAAACCTTAAAATCGCATACAAAACCGTTGAAAACTTTTATACAGCCTCTCAATTATTAACCAATTATAACCGCAAAACTAGCCCGAACCAATCCGGGCCTCTCACTAGAAGCAGTCCAAACATTATGCATTTAAATAACCCATGATCAAATCTCAACAACGTTAATCGTGTTGTTAAACAACAACTCTCGAGAAAAGTATTAGTCGTACATAACTCTTCAATTCCAGCACCGGTACTACAAAAATCGAAAATTCCGTCCAACATCGGACCGTCATCGGTCCAACAGTAAAGTGATTACTTTACAAAAACCTTCGTGAAAAGCCGGCCCACATTTATCTGTACTTTGTTCGTCTTACCTTAGCGGGGGAAACGCATCTACACAGATGTCATCTTTCAGTGTCTTGCGAACCTTCGAGGTGAACGGACACTAGAGCTGCGGTATTTTTAACTACCTAAGCTCAGAGTTAATTTAAAAAAAAATTCACAGTCTTTTTAAAGGCTACCTGAGTTATTTTCCCAAACTCTTAACAGTCTTTTTAAGACTAACCTGAAATTTTGTTGTATTTTACAAACGAAGCCATCTTTTTAACCCACCGGAGGTCGCGTACGTGTACTTTGTACACAGTTTGTAAGGGCACTTGTGAGAAAGGCGAAAACACGCGACTTTCCGAAGGTTAAGAGAACTTTGCTTGCAAAATGCGTCAAAACAAAGGTGTGTGTGTGTGTGTGTGTGTGTGTGTGTGTGTGTGTGTGTGTGTGTGTGTGTGTGTGTGTGTGTGTGTGTGTGTGTGTGTGTGTGTGTGTGTGTGTGTGTGTGTGTGTGTGTGTGTGTGCAACCTACCAAACGGGACCACGCGGCCACTTCTTACAAATTGAGTTGTTTCCATGTATTTTTTTAGATCTACATTCTATACATGCAAATAACTCGCATAGGCATTTGGAAGGTGTTAGCTCTGCCGAGCTTCGGAGACCCATTTCTACGCTGGCTAGCCGAGCGCGAGGTACTTCAGCATTATCGACAAGCCCCGCCCTGAAGAACGTTTGCACCAATCGGGTTCAAACGTTATTTAGAACTTCCGAACCCTTGTCAAATGGACAAGGACCCAGCGCGTATATAGTTTGATAGTAAGAATATTCCTAATTCCAGTCATCGCTCACCAAGTCGTGATGGCGTAGTGGTTAGCATTTTTGCTTACCAATCCAAAGGGCGAGGGATCGAACCCCGACTCAGGCGACTTTGATTTTTCGTTCATGTTCAGAGTTTCAAGATTAATATTTCCTATACTTCCTCGTTGGGAGCAGATGGGAATCGAACCCAGAACCATTCGCTTAGAAAGCGAACACTGTAACCAGTCAGCCACGGCCGCTGGATGAGATCAAAAACGAACTTAAGGTGTTGCTTGGCTTTGCCCCATCCCAAGTAATACCAATGAAGAAAAAATCAAACGGGAATATTTCTCGCTTTGGTTTGACTTCACAATTTTATCTGATTCATTTCAACAGAAATGAAATCAACAATTTGAAACTTTCGGACAAAGTTCAGTTTTTGTTCCATGTACGGGTAAAGTGGGAGCATTTTAAGAAACATGGCGGTAATGGCCAGAATCTGTATCTGAGAATTGCGCTATGGTTCCAAAATGCATGGTTTGCGGGGATTCTTCTCACGACAAGGACAATTGTCCGGTGAAAGAAGTCACCCAATTTAAATGTGCAAATTGTGGTGGAAATCACAAATCAAATTTCTGGGATTGCCCCATCAGAAAAAAGGTTTTGGATTCTCGTGCTAAGCATCAGCCGAAATCCAAACCGAAATTTTCTCAAAGTCAGGTTGTACCTGCATCTTTAAATCAAACGTTCGTGCTGTCTCACTCGAACAATGCTAGAAATACCCCTACCGTGGAAAAGTTAGGTAACAGCAATGGTATTTCTTATGCCAACGTCGTTTCGGGTTCGGGTTCATCCACGAATTTTAAATCCTCTACCAATCTTCCTGAAATTGGGCAGCTACCTACCTCAAATTTCATTTGAAAATGTTTCTGCTGGCAACGCTTTGGGATCTTCTGATCTCGGCGATGTTACGTTTGAAAAAATTACTTTTTTGCAAAACTCACTGTTTGGTTTGATTCAAACAATGAGTAATGCTACATCCATGATGGAAGCTATCCAGATTGGATTAAAATTTGCGAATGATGTTGTTCTTACCCTGAAGTTTAATCATGGATCTAAGTAATTCCATCAATATTATGAATTTTAATGCTCGCTCTTTAAAAGCGAAAGAAAATGAATTTTTCAACTTTTTACGAGTTCATAACGTGCATGTTGCTGTTATAACCGAAACATTTAAAAAAACTGGCACTTATTTGAAAAGTGATCCAGATTATAAAGTTATAACCAATAACAGAATGAATCGAAATGGCGGTGGAGTTGCAATAGTTATCCACCGTAGTATGACTTATAGCACGTTACGTGACTTTAAGTTGAAAGTTATTGAAAGTTTGGGCATTGAACTTGAAACTTCTTTTGGGAAAATTATGATTGCAGCTGGATATTTGCCATTCCAATGCACTGGGGAAAATAAAAATTATTTCAAAGAGGATTTGAATAAACTTACTCGGCATAGATCTCGATTTTTGATCATCGGTGATTTTAATGCCAAACACCAATCTTGGAATAATTCAAAAGTAAATTCCAATGGTAAAATTCTATTCAGAGATTGCACTTCTGGTCTTTATTCGGTTTTATACCCGAATGGGCCAACTTGCTTTTCTTCTGTTAGAAATCCATCAACAATTGATCTGGTTTTGACAAATCAAAGTCAGTATTGTGGTCCATTAGTGACTCATGCTGATTTTGATCCTGATCACCTTCCAGTAACTTTTTCACTTTCTCATGAAGCAGTTACCAGACCCAATAGTTCTGTGTTTAATTACCACAAAGCTAATTGGGACAGGTATCAGCATCATATTGAGAATAATTTAAATCATGATTTTGTTTTAGAAACCAAAGCTGATATTGATTCAGCCTTGGAATCTTTAACTTATGCAATTTTGGATTTGAAGACGAAGTATCTGCTGGCAGGAGGAACCGAGTTCCTTAGGACTCGCATAGGACCGAGCGTGACGATCGACGGCGACGAGTTCGAGGTTGTGGAGGAGTTTGTGTACCTCGGATCGTTGGTTACGTCGGACAACAACTGCAGCAGAGAAATTCGGAGGCGCATCATCACCGGTAGTCGTGCCTACTACGGACTCCACAAGACCTTACGGTCTGGTCACCTTTCCCGGCGTACAAAGTGTACCATGTACGAAACGCTGATAAGACCCGTCGTCCTCTACGGGCACGAGAGGCTCGTGAGGCAAGCTCTTGAAGTTTTCGAGCGACGAGTGCTTAGGACGATCTTTGGCGGCGTGCGTGAGAACACTGTATGGAGGAGAAGGATGAACCACGAGCTGGCGCAACTCTACGGCAAGCCAAGTATTCGGAAGGTCGCCAAGGCTGGCCGAATCCGGTGGGCCGGACACGTCGCAAGAATGCCGGACGCGCTGGATGCGCGCCAACCGAACCAGACTATCAATCCGGTGAAGTTGGTGTTTAATTCGGAGCCGGCTGGAACGCGGCGGAGGGGGGGCGCAACGTGCACGGTGGTTGAACCAAGTGGAGGAAGATCTGGAAAGTGTGGGAGTTCCGCAGCGGAATTGGAGAGTAGCAGCCCAGGACCGAGTCCAGTGGCAGCGCATCTGGAGACAGCTCATGACCCGGAGGTTGTACGAGCAGTAAAAGTAGGTAATTTTGGATGCTAGGAATATTGCTATCCCTAAAGTCCAAGTCAAATTTGATTCTCCCATTATTGATGACGATCTTCAGCTTCTGATTCGTCTGAAAAATGTTCGCCGAAGACAGTATCAACGTTCTCGTGATCCTGCACTGAAGCGAATTCAAAAAGATTTGCAAAAGGTTATTGACCACAGATTCACTCTTCTGCGATATGAAAAGTTCGCAAGAGATGTCGAACAAATTAAACCTTATTCCAAACCTTTTTGGAAACTTTCAAAGGTTCTTAAGAAACCTCAAAAAACAATCCCTTCTTTAAAATATGGTGATAATATTCTATTAACTAATGGGGAGAAATCTAATCTAATCTAATCAGACCCTAGCGCAGCCAATCTTTCGAAGGGATCCTGGAGAGTGCCTTAGGTTAGATGACGCCTAGCACTCTTCTTGTCATTTATTAACATTTGTAGTGCGCCATTGCATTAGAATGCATTGAAACATCACAAGCGTTAAACCGGCCAGGCCTACTGCGTAAAGCCGTATCGCAGAGATGACTCGTAATTGGGTTGAGTTTGAGCACTGAGTGTTCGAACAACAACACAATTCTGAATCGACAGGGGAGGAAGAAGCGTGGGGACACACCACCATACGCTCCGAGATTTGGTTGTATTCGTTGGGAGCACCATGCTAAGAAGGTTTGGTACTCCGGGACCCTCTGGGATGGGACATTGTATTTCCACGAATGCCCTGGACACTATTTGCCGTGGTTATAGCGCCACAACTCGCTATCTGTAACAGTAGTCCTAATTCCAGTCCACGCTCACCAAGTCGTCATGGCCTAGTGGTTAGCATTTTTGCTTACCAATCCAAAGGACGGAGGATCGAACCCCGCCTCGAGCGACTTTAATTTTTGTTCGTATTCATCATTTCAAATTTATGTGTTTTTAACTTTCTCGTTGGGAGCAGATGGGAATCGAACCCAGAACCATTCGCTTACAAAGCGAACGCCGTAACCAGTCAGCCACGGCCGCTCCCTTGGAGCTGTTTTTGGATTTCGCCTTGGGCATTCAACTACTAATCAGTTGTTGAGAGTTTCAAATTTAATTCGTAGCAACAAATCTGAGGGCTTCCGATTTATATCGAGAAAATTATTCAAAATTATCGTACTCTGCAGGTATGTTATCAGAATAGCAAATCTGATCAACTACCTGTGCGTGCTGGCGTCCCTCAAGGAAGCATTTTGGGTCCAATTTTATACAATATTTTTACTTCTGACTTGCTTGATTTGCCCCCAGGATGTCAGAAATCACTTTTTGCTGATGATACAAGCATCTCCGCCTTCGTGTCATCACAAGAAGATTACAAAAAAGCTTGGATATTTTTAATTCTTATTTGAAAGAATGGAAAATTACTCCAAATGCTGCAAAAACTCAACTTATTATTTTCCCTCACAAACCAAGGGCTGATTTTCTTAAACCAAAAAGTCATCACATTATAAAGAAGAATGAGGTGAATTTAAAGTGGGAGGATCAAGTGAAATATCTTGGACTTGCTTTTGACAAAAATCTTACTTACAGGGATCACATTGAAAGTATCCAGGTTAAATGTAACAAATATATTAAATGTTTTTATCCACTTATAAACAGGAATTCTAGACTTTGTCTCAAGAATAAACTGTTAATTTATAAACAAATTTTCAGACCTGACATGCTTTATGCTGTGCCGATCTGGACAAGCTGTTGCCTAACCAGGAAGAAAAAACTTCAGAGGATTCAGAACAAAATTCTGAAAATGATTCTGAAACTTCCTCCCTGGTTCAGCACCAGTGAACTTCATCAATTAGCCGAAGTTGACACTTTGGATGTTATGTCCAATAAGATAATTGATGCATTTCGACAAAAATCATTGCAGTCTTCAGCTGCATTGATCCGCTCTTTATATAGTTTATAAGTTAGTTTTAAGGTATCCCTTTTCCCTTTTGTACATGTAGGACCTCCTACATTTGAAATCACTGAATAGCGAAAGCTACAATATTTCATGAATAAATGAAAGTTGCTAGTATTTAAAATTGAGGTGAAAAGTAATCGATTGTGATTGGACACTCAATAATATTTTAACTGAATGAATGTACATGGAAGAGAAAAACTGAATAAATATAAATTAAAAAAAAAAATAAATAAAAAATCACGCTCTACCCTCACAGGGGACTCAAGCTCAAAACTCCAGCAATCACGCTCTACCCTCTCTGGAGACTCATGAGCATGAGCATGAGCATGAGCATGGTTGACTGCCAATGAGCTGCTACTCCGTTATTGACAGATCAGCTGAAGTTAAACAATGAATCAAAAATGATCAGTGGGAGCCAACCATCCGTTCACTGTTTAGCCCCTGAAGACCCCGACTTTATTAGTCAATACCGGCGCCCTCCCAAGAAGCCTGCAGTTCAACGAAAGGGAGGAATGTTAGTCCGATAGTTGAAGTTGCAGACTCATCAAGCACACAGTTTTTCGCTATATGCTTGTTGATACCGCTTGAGACCGTTGAATCCACAGCATCTCCTTCAAGCATCACGTGATTATTATTTTTTTGGGTTAGTAGGATAAGGTATTGGCTTTTCGATGCCTACCGAGCTACGATGCTATGGGGAGGACTTTCATAACAGACCCGTCGGCGAGCCTTCCGAGCAACGATGCTATGGGAAGGTCTTTCTGGTTAACACACAAAATCACTCACTCACAATTATTTCACTCCACTATTAATTAATCCAAAATGTCAGTGCGTCTTTCGATCATTATATATAAATGGCTTTTTACCATAAAAAATAAAACCTTATTCGAAAAAACTATACACAATTTACCCGACGCCGTGCCTTCCGATCAACGATGATATAGGAAGGGCTTTTAAAATCACAAAACAATTAATTAAGATCACAAAAAAATCACAAAAAACACCAATTACTCACAAAAATTACGCTCAAGACACAAATAATTCAGTAAGGCATGCTATTATTCGATCACCACAATCACTCACCCCATACGAATAGCGACACAAAAGCACACAAAAAAAAATTAACCTGCATAATCACGACTTCGCGTCCCTACTTCCAGCGCACCAATGATGCTATTATTCGATTACCACAATCACTCACCCCATACGAATAGCGACACAAAAGCACAAAAAAAAAATTTACCTGCATAATCACGACTTCGCGTCCCTACTTCCAGCGCACCAATGATGCTATTATTCGATTACCACAATCACTCACCCCATACGAATAGCGACACAAAAGCACACCAAAAAAATTAACCTGCACAATCACGACTTCGCGTCCCCACTTCCAGCGCACCAATGATGCTATTATTCGATTACCACAATCACTCACCCCATCCGAATAGCGACACAAAAGCACACCAAAAAAATTAACCTGCACAATCACGACTTCGCGTCCCCACTTCCAGCGCACCAATGATGCTATTATTCGATTACCACAATCACTCACCCCATCCGAATAGCGACACAAAAGCACACCAAAAAAATTAACCTGCACAATCACGACTTCGCGTCCCCACTTCCAGCGCACCAATGATGCTATTATTCGATTACCACAATCACTCACCCCATACGAATAGCGACACAAAAGCACACAAAAAAAATTAACCTGCATAATCACGACTTCGCGTCCCTACTTCCAGCGCACCAAAGATGCTATTATTCGATTACCACAATCACTCACCCCATTCGAATAGCGACACAAAAGCACACCAAAAAAATTAACCTGCACAATCACGACTTCGCGTCCCCACTTCCAGCGCACCAATGATGCTATTATTCGATTACCACAATCACTCACCCCATACGAATAGCGACACAAAAGCACACAAAAAAAATTAACCTGCATAATCACGACTTCACGTCCCTACTTCCAGCGCACCAATGATGCTATTATTCGATTACCACAATCACTCACCCCATACGAATAGCGACACAAAAGCACACCAAAAAAATTAACCTGCACAATCACGACTTCGCGTCCCCACTTCCAGCGCACCAATCTACCCTCTCAGGAGACTCATGCTCAAAAACTCCAACAATCACGCTCTACCCTCATAGGAGACTCAAGCTCAAAACTCCAGCAATCACGCTCTACCCTCTCAGGGGACTCAAGCTCAAAAACTCCAGGAAACAACGCTCTACCCTCTCAGGGAACTCACGGTCAAACACTCCAACATCACTCTCTACCCTCAGAGGGGACTCAAGCTAAAATCTCCAACAATCACGCTCTACCCTCATAGGAGACTCAAGCTCAAAACTCCAGCAATCACGCTCTACCCTCACAGGGGACTCAAGCTCAAAAACTCCAACGCTCTCACAGAGGATTCAAGCTCAAAACTTCAAAAATCACGCTCTATCCTCGCAGACTCAAGCACTCAAGCACAAAAACAACGACATTGCTGTTTTCAAGGTTCAACGTGATAATGTCCAGGCATGTTTAACACGAGTCTTCCAGCTCAATGATCGGCAAACAGCTCGTTCATATTTTTCTGCTGAACGATAAAACAAGGAAACCTTAAAATCGCATACAAAACCGTTAAAAAGTTTTATACAGCCTCTCAATTATTAAACAATTTTAACCGCAAAACTAGCCCGAACCAATCCGGGCCTCTCACTAGAAGCAGTCCAAACATTATGCATTTAAATAACCCATGATCAAATCTCAACAACGTTAATCGTGTTGTTAAACAACAACTCTCGAGAAAAGTATTAGTCGTACATAACTCTTCAATTCCAGCACCGGTACTACAAAAATCGAAAATTCCGTCCAACAACTGACCGCCATCGGTCCAACAGTAAAGTGATTACTTTACAAAAACCTTCGTGAAAAGCCGGCCCACATTTATCTGCACTTTGTTCGTCTTACCTTAGCGGGGGAAACGCATCTACACAGATGTCATCTTTCAGTGTCTTGCGAACCTTCGAGGTGAACGGACACTAGAGCTGCGGTATTTTTAACTACCTAAGCTCAGAGTTATTTCAAAAAAATTCACAGTCTTTTTAAAGACTACCTGAGTTATTTTCCCAATTTCCCATTTTCAAGACTAACCTGAAATTTTGTTGTATTTTACAAACGAAGCCATCTTTTTAAGAGAACTTTGCTTGCAAAATGCGTCAAAACAAAGGTGTGTGTGTGTGTGTGTGTGCAACCTACCAAAACGGGACCACGCGGCCACTTCTTACAAATTGAGTTGTTTCCATGTATTTTTTTAGATCTACATTCTATACATGCAAATAACTCGCATAGGCATTTGGAAGGTGTTAGCTCTGCCGAGCTTCGGAGACCCATTTCTACGCTGGCTAGCCGAGCGCGAGGTACTTCAGCATTATCGACAAGCCCCGCCCTGAAGAACGTTTGCACCAATCGGGTTCAAACGTTATTTAGAACTTCCGAACCCTTGTCAAATGGACAAGGACCCAGCGCGTATATAGTTTGATAGTTCCTAATTCCAGTCATCGCTCACCAAGTCGTGATGGCGTAGTGGTTGGCATTTTTGCTTACCAATCCAAAGGGCGAGGGATCGAACCCCGACTCAGGCGACTTTGATTTTTCGTTCATGTTCAGAGTTTCAAGATTAATATTTCCTATACTTCCTCGTTGGGAGCAGATGGGAATCGAACCCAGAACCATTCGCTTAGAAAGCGAACACTGTAACCAGTCAGCCACGGCCGCTGGATGAGATCAAAAACGAACTTAAGGTGTTGCTTGGCTTTGCCCCATCCCAAGTAATACCAATGAAGAAAAAATCAAACGGGAATATTTCTCGCTTTGGTTTGACTTCATAATTTTATCTGATTCATTTCAACAGAAATGAAATCAACAATTTGAATCTTTTGGACAAAGTTCAGTTTTTGTTCCATGTACGGGTAAAGTGGGAGCATTTTAAGAAACATGGCGGTAATGGCCAGAATCTGACCCAGTGCCGGCGTTGCCATGAATTCGGTCACGGTACTGATCATTGCGCCATGGTTCCAAAATGCATGGTTTGCGGGGATTCTTCTCACGACAAGGACAATTGTCCCGTGAAAGAAGTCACCCAATTTAAATGTGCAAATTGTGGTGGAAATCACAAATCAAATTTCTGGGATTGCCCCATCAGAAAAAAGGTTTTGGATTCTCGTGCTAAGCATCAGCCGAAATCCAAACCGAAATTTTCTCAAAGTCAGGTTGTACCTGCATCTTTAAATCAAACGTTCGTGCTGTCTCACTCGAACAATGCTAGAAATACCCCTACCGTGGAAAAGTTAGGTAACAGCAATGGTATTTCTTATGCCAACGTCGTTTCGGGTTCGGGTTCATCCACGAATTTTAAATCCTCTACCAATCTTCCTGAAATTGGGCAGGTACCTCAAATCTCATTTGAAAATGTTTCTGCTGGCAACGCTTTGGGATCTTCTGATCTCGGCGATGTTACGTTTGAAAAAATTACCTTTTGCAAAACTCACTGTTTGGTTTGATTCAAACAATGAGTAATGCCACATCCATGATGGAAGCTATCCAGATTGGATTAAAATTTGCGAATGATGTTGTTCTTACCCTGAAGTTTAATCATGGATCTAAGTAATTCCATCAATATTATGAATTTTAATGCTCGCTCTATAAAAGCGAAAGAAAATGAATTTTTCAACTTTTTACGAGTTCATAACGTGCATGTTGCTGTTATAACCGAAACATTTAAAAAAAACTGGCACTTATTTGAAAAGTGATCCAGATTATAAAGTTATAACCAATAACAGAATGAATCGAAATGGCGGTGGAGTTGCAATAGTTATCCACCGTAGTATGACTTATAGCACGTTACGTGACTTTAAGTTGAAAGTTATTGAAAGTTTGGGCATTGAACTTGAAACTTCTTTTGGGAAAATTATGATTGCAGCTGCATATTTGCCATTCCAATGCACTGGGGAAAATAAAAATTATTTCAAAGGGGATTTGAATAAACTTACTCGGCATAGATCTCGATTTTTGATCATCGGTGATTTTAATGCCTAACACCAATCTTGGAATAATTCAAAAGTAAATTCCAATGGTAAAATTCTATTCAGAGATTGCACTTCTTATTCGGTTTTATACCCGAATGGACCAACTTGCTTTTCTTCTGTTAGAAATCCATCAACAATTGATTTGGTTTTGACAAATCAAAGTCAGTATTGTGGTCCTTCAGTGACTCATGTTGATTTTGATTCTGATCATCTTCCAGTAACTTTTTCACTTTCTCATGAAGCAGTTATCAGACCCAATAGTTCTGTGTTTAATTACCACAAAGCTAATTGGGACAGGTATCAGCATCATATTGAGAATAATTTAAATCTTGATTTTGTTTTAGAAACCAAAGCTGATATTGATTCAGCCTTGGAATCTTTAACTAATGCAATTTTGGATGCTAGGAATATTGCTATTTCTAAAGTCCAAGTCAAATTTGATTCTCCCATTATTGATGACGATCTTCAGCTTCTGATTCGTCTGAAAAATGTTCACCGAAGACAGTATCAACGTTCTTGTGATCCTGCACTGAAGCGAATTCAAAAAGATTTGCAAAAGGTTATTGACCACAGATTCACTCTTCTGCGAAATGAAAAGTTCGCAAGAGATGTTGAACAAATTAAACCTTATTCCAAACCTTTTTGGAAACTTTCAAAGGTTCTTAAGAAACCTCAAAAACCAATCCCTTCTTTTTTTTTATTCTAAACTTATTTTTTATTAGGTCCTCTTAGGTGCTAAGACCAGGTTAGGACCGAGGATCGATCAACATATTAATTATACACATCAAAAACAACTCCTCACATTCCATACTTGGAGATCATGTAACTGACTATGGTTACTTGGTCCAAGCGGGTCTTGCAGGTCTTGAACCTGCCGATGGACTCGGAGAAAATGCCCCACAGCTCAGCCGAACTGTAAAGTACCTCCCCGGCTTCCTCCTCCGTAGCTCCACCGTCTCGGGAGCCACCGCTTCCTTTGCTGCTTCCTGCGGGTCGAGGGCGATCCTTCGATTTTCCGTCCGGAACTGTGCCCGGCAGCGGCTGGAACTCCGCCGGCGTGAACGCCGGAACTGCTGCAATCCCTTCTTTAAAAGATGGTGATAATATTCTATTAACTAATGGGGAGAAAGCTCAAAAACTTGCTCAGCAGTTTGAGAGTGCTCATAATTTCAACTTAAATGTTTTGAGTCCTATTGAAGATCAAATTTCAATAGAATTTCAGAATATTGTTGAACAAGAATTTTCATCACATGAAGTTTTTAATACGGATCTGAATGAAATAAAATCTATTATCAAAAATTTTAAAAATATGAAAGCCCCTGGTGAGGATGGCATTTTTTACATTTTAATTAAAAAATTACCAGAAGCAACTTTAAGTAGCTTGGTCAAAATTTGAAACAAATGTTTTGATTTGGCATACTTTCCCAGTAGTTGGAAAAATGCCAAAGTAGTTCCGATTTTGAAACCGGATAAAAATCCTGCTGAAGCCTCAAGCTATCGGCCCATTAGTTTGCTTTCATCTATTAGTAAATTATTCGAAAGAATAATTCTTAATAGAATGATGACGCACATTAATGAAAATTCAATTTTCGCTGATGAGCTGTTTGGATTTCACCTTGGGCATTCAACTACTCATCAGTTGTTGAGAGTTTCAAATTTGATTCGTAGCAACAAATCTAAGGACTATTCTACTGGCGCTGCTCTTCTAGACATAGAAAAAGCATTTGACAGTGTTTGGCATAAAGGTTTGATTGCGAAATTGAAAAGGTTTAATTTTCCGATTTATATCGTGAAAATTATTCAAAATTATTTGACGGATCGTACTCTGCAGGTATGTTATCAGAATAGCAAATCTGATCAACTACCTGTACGTGCCGGCGTCCCTCAAGGAAGCATTTTGGGTCCAATTTTATACAATATTTTTACTTCTGACTTGCCTGATTTGCCCCCAGGATGTCAGAAATCACTTTTTGCTGATGATACAAGCATCTCCGCCAAAGGTAGAAGCCTCCGTGCCATCACAAGAAGATTACAAAAAAGCTTGGATATTTTCAATTCTTATTTGAAAGAATGGAAAATTACTCCAAATGCTGCGAGAACTCAACTTATTATTTTCCCTCACAAACCAAGGGCTGATTTTCTTAAACCAAAAAGTCATCACATTATAAAGATGAATGAGGTAAATTTAAAGTGGGAGGATCAAGTGAAATATCTTGGACTTGCTTTTGACAAAAACCTTACTTACAGGGATCACATTGAAAGTATCCAGGTTAAATGTAACAAATATATTAAATGTTTTTATCCACTTATAAACAGGAATTCTAGACTTTGTCTCAAGACAAACAAATTATTCGCTCTACAGCATTGCCTTGGCGTTTTCGATTCCGAGATTCCTAATCGAAACTAGGTGTTCGAAGGCTTGATTGTTGAAGCAATTGCAAACCTCTTTTTACACCTTAGTTTCCATCCACCCCGGGATTCGAACTGACGACCTTTGGATTGTTAGTCCAACTGCCTACCAGCGACTCCACCGAGGGAGGACCCAGGAGACGACTCCCGAGCAGGGGTAAATAACACGGGAATACCAAATTTTGGTATTACTTGGGCTAATAACAGCGACCAAAATGTGCCCTTGGTTGCCCAGTAATAGATGGTAAAATACCATGAAATCATACCAAAGTCTTGTATGTGAAAGGGCACAACAATACCAAAGGTGCCCAGGTATTTAAAAACGTGGGTTTTATAGAAAACCTAGATGTATGGGTATCAAAAGATCGGAAATTTTATGCCCTTTCCGATGCCACATAGGTTGACTTGTGAATTGTGGACCGGTTCGGATGCCGGCGGATTTTCCGACGACGTAATTCCGGGTTGGTACGAAATTCCAACGAAAAATCTATTCTAGCGATACAAAGACCCCCAAAACGGTGTTATACCCACTCCAGAATGTTTATTTAGCAATTCTATGATAACATATTGACATTTAGTTAAATTGAAAGTTTGCAAAATTAAGTTTAGATAAGTTTTATATAGAATTTTCAGAGTTATATAAACTTTTATACTAAGTAATTAGTAAACTTTATATTCAATCTAAATTATTTTTTTAATCAGTCAAGGATGCCTATTTGGAGTTGGGAGACTGGATTTATGGTGATTTGTCAACAAATAACTTTAAAAGTGTTAATTTTTCGAAAGGTTTACAAACTTTTTTTGCACCTTTTTTATTTTTGTAATAGTATTTGTTATATAACTTTTTATGAAAAACATCTTTTCATGAGCTTTTTGCAGCAAAATGTTCGGCATGAGTTTCTGAACAAAACTTAGTACTAGGTTTATGTCAACATTAAATTGTTTACATGTTTCATCACAAAATGTGCATAGTGTCCAAGGGTGTAAATACTTTTTTACATACTGTACATGGAAGAGAAAACTGAAAAAAACAGATGCCATCTTTTTTCTCCTTTTAACTTTTTTCTTTCGGGGCTACTGTAAACTTTCATCCAAAAAACCACCCAAACACAGCACAAGAAAAAAACAAAAATCGCCACTATGTCTTTCCCCACAACACAGTTCGTTTGTAACCTCTGCTGCCACCAAGGTCACAGGCGTCAGATTTTCAACACTGCTGCAACTTCAAGAAAAAAAAACACCGACGCCATCATGGCGGCTGCTCATAGCCGCACGCCAAACAATAGGTCTATTCCCGTACTGCAGAATTCTGCAATTCTGCACAAAAACGGCAGCAGAGCGTTCCCGTACTTTTCTGCAACAAAAGTAACTTTTCTCTCAGGTAGAACTTCTGCAGTGAGAGAGGTAGAAGTTGCAGCAAAACCGTTCCCGTACTTTTCTGCAAGCTCTCTCTTCTCTTTCTTGTCGAAAAGTTACTGCAATTTGGTGTGATGGATGTTTAGTACACGCTTACATAAAGTTTGCAAGTTGGGTGAAATCATGCATTTTATTACTAGTTGCAATAAATTTTATGTTTTATTATTACTAAATTGAAGTAGCCTTTTTAAAGGGACGTTTGTAAATTTTGAATTAATGTATTTTTGGCGTAGTTTTTTTAATGTCTGTTTTTATCAAAGTTTTTATTGAGAACGATTTCAGGCTTAGTTCATTAATGTAAATGATATAGCGATTTTTTTAGTGTTAATATTTTAACCTGACAAAAAAAGATAACTAAAGTCAGTATTACAGCACGGCTAATAGCTCAACCAAAAAAATGTATTATAAAAACAAATTGTTTTAAAAAACTTTTAAAAGACACATTTCTTTTGTGTTTAATAATTTCAAATAAATATTTGTTTAGGAATAATTATTGAACTTCAATTTATTTTGAATAGACTAAATATGTGTGTTTAAATAATAGGTCAATTTAATTGGCAAATAATAAATTGTACTTTTAACGGTGCTACCAAATTGTATTCTTATATGAACCAAAAAATTTGATGTATTTTTGTCGAATTCTTCTATTTTAAGAAATTTAAATTCTAAAATTCCTCAATGCCACCATCTTGAATCATAAGTACTTAAGTACATTTTTTTTGAGTCATATTTTAGGTTAGAAGCTCAGTTTAGAGGTTGGAAACATTGACAAGTTCTTCGGAAAATAGAATACTAACTGTTTATATTTTTAAAATATTTGAATTTTAAAATGTTTGATTCACAGAATTTTAATACTATACTTATTTTTGAAATTTTTTAGAATCTTTAAATATTTTTAATAAGTATCTGACTTTTTTTTAAGTTTCTCAATTTGAAAATATAAGTTTTTGTTAAATATTTTTAATCATAAATTTCTTAATGTCCAGATTTCTAAATTTATGAGTTTGTGATTCACTTTTTTTTTAAATTTGTCAATTTCGCTGCGTCACCGTTGTTCTTCCATGTGACTTCCAGTCATAATTTATTTATGTTATCCTGAATAACCTTTCAAACATATTGCTATTAAAACGTGTATTTATGGTCGCTTCTATATTAAACCTTTGTTTGTCATTTTTTAATTATATTTGTAAAACGTACCTGCAACTCTCATTGATATTTTTTTTACCTAATGTAAATTTTTTAAATAATTTCCAATGTATACTTTCTACCTAAGCATAATTAATTTCTTGTTACCTAATAAATGGTACATGCTTGATCTTTTAAATAAAATGTTGAGTTGAATAAAAAAATGCCCCTGTTCTAGAGGTAAACTCCTTTCAATTACTATTTTTCTCAATCCCTTTATTTTATTGTTTTGAAATAATTAAAAAACTTTAACACCCAATTTGAGTAAATCCACTCAACTGTGTACAATATTGCAGAAAAAGTACTGGAACGCGCTACCCAGGCAAAATTTTTGCTGCTACTCTCCTTGCAGAACTTCTGCAAAAGAGAGATGAAGAGAACGAGCTGAAAAGTACGGGAACGTGCTGCAAAAAAGTGACTTATGCTGGCTGCAGAATTCTGCAGGAGCTGCAGAAATTCTGCAAGTACGGGAATAGACCTAATCTCACAAACACAGCTGCTGTAAATTTTCTTCTTAAACCATCAAACACAACTGAAGGAAGTGAAAAATCGCCACTCCGTCATTCCAAACAATAAAGCTCGGCTGCAAATCTTCTGCTACCACCATGGTCAAACAAAAACCGACGCCATCATGGCTGCTGCTGCTGCACTGCAAATACGTTTCGCCTAGCATTTTCACAAAATTACTCTACACACTCGCGATGGGAGCAATTGCTGCGCCATTGTCGTGACTTTCACCCGATTTATTCCACGATTTACCAATATTTCGGATTCAAATAACAAGACGCGTCTTTTCATGCCCAAGCAAAATACACGACTGATTTATTTCTCGTTTTCTCACGCACACATTCTCAACTTCTCTTTCGGCTGACCTGCTCTCTAATTACGCTACATGAACGCTCTCTTTTCTCACTCTTTCTCTCTTCTCTGCCACACTCATTCACTACACCCCCCTTTGTAATTGCAGCCCCCCGCTCCCCGACCACCTCATTACACACCAGATTCGTTAATTCGAATAGAACTGATTTGCGGACATACGGATTAGCAAAATTCGAGTTAACTCGTATTGTTGTTTCAGATTTCTGCTGCAGGCATTAAAATACTATCAACTAATTGTCCCAGCATAGATAGTTTAATCATACGCGAATGTCCCATGTTTGGTGATGATGCCGTCGAGGTCATAACGGAATCTTTACCATATTTGACATCCTTTGACATAAGCAATTCAAGTGCAATCACGCTGAATAGTATAAGGTTAATATTAACGCGGCTCAGGTGCCTCTGCGTAAGTGTGTTCATTTAATTAGTAAATAAAAACTGAAAATTACTCATATTTTCACTTTCAGACTCTTCGAATAGATGATTGCCCAAAGATTTTAAAACAGTGGCGCAATGCTTCGCAGTATATTGGCAATTTATTATCTTTGCGAAACTTTTATCACAAATATCCCGAATTTTTCATTTATGATCTTCCCAGCGATTTTGTTACACAATATGAAAGCGATGATGATTGCTTCGATTACGATAGTGCAAACGATGCTTCGAACTCGGAAAACTTAGACGATGTAGAAGATCTATTTATTGCATTGAATGAACAGCTTGTAGATGTAGACAATGAAATTATTCGTAATGCGGTTGAAGATGCAGAAATTATTATTATTAGCGATGATGATGAAGATTGATTTTTTTTAAATCAAATTGTTTAATCAAAACTCTGCTTTGAAAGCAAGAAGACTGTTTGTTGGCGACGTAAAATATTAGGACTTCTTGTAGCAAACTCTGGGATTTGTGGTAGAGTATAGCTCAAAGCTAAAATATATATTTAAATTTAACCTTCGGGAAGTCGCGCTAGTGTACTTTGTGCACCAGATTTGGAAAACTTCGAAAAACAATTGTTTTTCATGAAATAATCAAGCCGTAGCCTTGATATATGCTCAAGATAAACCTTTTTTACTTACGGAAACAAGTTGACCTAAGTCATTGTATAGTTAAAACTATTTTTAATATATTTTTTAAAATAGCGTTTTTGAGTTGGTGCACAAAGTACACCAGCGCGACTGCTCGTGTAAGTATTTTTTTTTTTTTGGTGGAATGAATACCGGAAGTTACACATTGTTTTTATGAGTCTCAATCTGGATTAATTGACCCCAACACTGTTGCATTGTATTCAGGGGGGGCCTCTTATAACGACTCAATGCATATATGGGATCTGAGTGTGGTCCGGTGGCCCTTGGGGATGTTCCGAAGAGGGGACATATCCGAAATTGCGGTCCGCTATGCTGAAGTTAAACAATAAATCAAAAATGATCAGTGGGAGCCAACCATCCGTTCACTGTTTAACCTCTGAAGATCCCTACTTTATTAGTCAATACCGGCGCCCTCCCAAGAAGCCTGCAGTTCAACGAAAGGGAGGAATGTTAGTCCGATAGTTTAAGTTGCAGACTCATCAAGCACACAGTTTTTCGCTATATACTTGTTGATACCGCTTGAGACCGTTGAATCCACAGCATCTCCTTCAAGCATCACGTGATTATATTTTTTTTGGGTTAGTAGGATAAGGTATTGGCTTTTCGATGCCTCCCGAGCTACGATGCTATGGGGAGGACTTTCATAACAGACCATAACAGGATGGCATTTTTTACATTTTAATTAAAAAATTACCAGAAGCAACTTTAAGTAGCTTGGTCAAAATTTGAAACAAATGTTTTGATTTGGCATACTTTCCCAGTAGTTGGAAAAATGCCAAAGTAGTTCCGATTTTGAAACCGGATAAAAATCCTGCTGAAGCCTCAAGCTATCGGCCCATTAGTTTGCTTTCATCTATTAGTAAATTATTCGAAAGAATAATTCTTAATAGAATGATGACGCACATTAATGAAAATTCAATTTTCGCTGATGAGCTGTTTGGATTTCACCTTGGGCATTCAACTACTCATCAGTTGTTGAGAGTTTCAAATTTGATTCGTAGCAACAAATCTAAGGACTATTCTACTGGCGCTGCTCTTCTAGACATAGAAAAAGCATTTGACAGTGTTTGGCATAAAGGTTTGATTGCGAAATTGAAAAGGTTTAATTTTCCGATTTATATCGTGAAAATTATTCAAAATTATTTGACGGATCGTACTCTGCAGGTATGTTATCAGAATAGCAAATCTGATCAACTACCTGTACGTGCCGGCGTCCCTCAAGGAAGCATTTTGGGTCCAATTTTATACAATATTTTTACTTCTGACTTGCCTGATTTGCCCCCAGGATGTCAGAAATCACTTTTTGCTGATGATACAAGCATCTCCGCCAAAGGTAGAAGCCTCCGTGCCATCACAAGAAGATTACAAAAAAGCTTGGATATTTTCAATTCTTATTTGAAAGAATGGAAAATTACTCCAAATGCTGCGAGAACTCAACTTATTATTTTCCCTCACAAACCAAGGGCTGATTTTCTTAAACCAAAAAGTCATCACATTATAAAGATGAATGAGGTAAATTTAAAGTGGGAGGATCAAGTGAAATATCTTGGACTTGCTTTTGACAAAAACCTTACTTACAGGGATCACATTGAAAGTATCCAGGTTAAATGTAACAAATATATTAAATGTTTTTATCCACTTATAAACAGGAATTCTAGACTTTGTCTCAAGACAAACAAATTATTCGCTCTACAGCATTGCCTTGGCGTTTTCGATTCCGAGATTCCTAATCGAAACTAGGTGTTCGAAGGCTTGATTGTTGAAGCAATTGCAAACCTCTTTTTACACCTTAGTTTCCATCCACCCCGGGATTCGAACTGACGACCTTTGGATTGTTAGTCCAACTGCCTACCAGCGACTCCACCGAGGGAGGACCCAGGGAGACGACTCCCCGAGCAGGGGTAAATAACACGGGAATACCAAATTTTGGTATTACTTGGGCTAATAACAGCGACCAAAATGTGCCCTTGGTTGCCCAGTAATAGATGGTAAAATACCATGAAATCATACCAAAGTCTTGTATGTGAAAGGGCACAATAATACCAAAGGTGCCCAGGTATTTAAAAACGTGGGTTTTATAGAAAACCTAGATGTATGGGTATCAAAAGATCGGAAATTTTATGCCCTTTCCGATGCCACATAGGTTGACTTGTGAATTGTGGACCGGTTCGGATGCCGGCGGATTTTCCGACGACGTAATTCCGGGTTGGTACGAAATTCCAACGAAAAATCTATTCTAGCGATACAAAGACCCCCAAAACGGTGTTATACCCACTCCAGAATGTTTATTTAGCAATTCTATGATAACATATTGACATTTAGTTAAATTGAAAGTTTGCAAAATTAAGTTTAGATAAGTTTTATATAGAATTTTCAGAGTTATATAAACTTTTATACTAAGTAATTAGTAAACTTTATATTCAATCTAAATTATTTTTTTAATCAGTCAAGGATGCCTATTTGGAGTTGGGAGACTGGATTTATGGTGATTTGTCAACAAATAACTTTAAAAGTGTTAATTTTTCGAAAGGTTTACAAACTTTTTTTGCACCTTTTTTATTTTTGTAATAGTATTTGTTATATAACTTTTTATGAAAAACATCTTTTCATGAGCTTTTTGCAGCAAAATGTTCGGCATGAGTTTCTGAACAAAACTTAGTACTAGGTTTATGTCAACATTAAATTGTTTACATGTTTCATCACAAAATGTGCATAGTGTCCAAGGGGTGTAAATACTTTTTTTACATACTGTACATGGAAGAGAAAAACTGAAAAAAAACAGATGCCATCTTTTTTTTCTCCTTTTAACTTTTTTTCTTTCGGGGGCTACTGTAAACTTTCATCCAAAAAAAACCACCCAAACACAGCACAAGAAAAAAAAACAAAAATCGCCACTATGTCTTTCCCCACAACACAGTTCGTTTGTAACCTCTCTGCTGCCACCAAGGTCACAGGCGTCAGATTTTCAACACTGCTGCAACTTCAAGAAAAAAAAACACCGACGCCATCATGGCGGCTGCTCATAGCCGCACGCCAAACAATAGGTCTATTCCCGTACTGCAGAATTCTGCAATTCTGCACAAAAACGGCAGCAGAGCGTTCCCGTACTTTTCTGCAACAAAAGTAACTTTTCTCTCAGGTAGAACTTCTGCAGTGAGAGAGGTAGAAGTTGCAGCAAAACCGTTCCCGTACTTTTCTGCAAGCTCTCTCTCTTTCTTGTCGAAAAGTTACTGCAATTTGGTGTGATGGATGTTTAGTACACGCTTACATAAAGTTTGCAAGTTGGGTGAAATCATGCATTTTATTACTAGTTGCAATAAATTTTATGTTTTATTATTACTAAATTGAAGTAGCCTTTTAAAGGGACGTTTGTAAATTTTGAATTAATGTATTTTTGGCGTAGTTTTTAATGTCTGTTTTTATCAAAGTTTTTATTGAGAACGATTTCAGGCTTAGTTCATTAATGTAAATGATATAGCGATTTTTTTAGTGTTAATATTTTAACCTGACAAAAAAAGATAACTAAAGTCAGTATTACAGCACGGCTAATAGCTCAACCAAAAAAATGTATTATAAAAACAAATTGTTTTAAAAAACTTTTAAAAGACACATTTCTTTTGTGTTTAATAATTTCAAATAAATATTTGTTTAGGAATAATTATTGAACTTCAATTTATTTTGAATAGACTAAATATGTGTGTTTAAATAATAGGTCAATTTAATTGGCAAATAATAAATTGTACTTTTAACGGTGCTACCAAATTGTATTCTTATATGAACCAAAAAATTTGATGTATTTTTGTCGAATTCTTCTATTTTAAGAAATTTAAATTCTAAAATTCCTCAATGCCACCATCTTGAATCATAAGTACTTAAGTACATTTTTTTTGAGTCATATTTTAGGTTAGAAGCTCAGTTTAGAGGTTGGAAACATTGACAAGTTCTTCGGAAAATAGAATACTAACTGTTTATATTTTTAAAATATTTGAATTTTAAAATGTTTGATTCACAGAATTTTAATACTATACTTATTTTTGAAATTTTTTAGAATCTTTAAATATTTTTAATAAGTATCTGACTTTTTTTTAAGTTTCTCAATTTGAAAATATAAGTTTTTTGTTAAATATTTTTAATCATAAATTTCTTAATGTCCAGATTTCTAAATTTATGAGTTTGTGATTCACTTTTTTTTTAAATTTGTCAATTTCGCTGCGTCACCGTTGTTCTTCCATGTGACTTCCAGTCATAATTTATTTATGTTATCCTGAATAACCTTTCAAACATATTGCTATTAAAACGTGTATTTATGGTCGCTTCTATATTAAACCTTTGTTTGTCATTTTTTAATTATATTTGTAAAACGTACCTGCAACTCTCATTGATATTTTTTTTACCTAATGTAAATTTTTTAAATAATTTCCAATGTATACTTTCTACCTAAGCATAATTAATTTCTTGTTACCTAATAAATGGTACATGCTTGATCTTTTAAATAAAATGTTGAGTTGAATAAAAAAAAAATGCCCCCGTTCTAGAGGTAAACTCCTTTCAATTACTATTTTTCTCAATCCCTTTATTTTATTGTTTTGAAATAATTAAAAAACTTTAACACCCAATTTGAGTAAATCCACTCAACTGTGTACAATATTGCAGAAAAAGTACTGGAACGCGCTACCCAGGCAAAATTTTTGCTGCTACTCTCCTTGCAGAACTTCTGCAAAAGAGAGAGATGAAGAGAACGAGCTGAAAAGTACGGGAACGTGCTGCAAAAAAGTGACTTATGCTGGCTGCAGAATTCTGCAGGAGCTGCAGAAATTCTGCAAGTACGGGAATAGACCTAATCTCACAAACACAGCTGCTGTAAATTTTCTTCTTAAACCATCAAACACAACTGAAGGAAGTGAAAAATCGCCACTCCGTCATTCCAAACAATAAAGCTCGGCTGCAAATCTTCTGCTACCACCATGGTCAAACAAAAACCGACGCCATCATGGCTGCTGCTGCTGCACTGCAAATACGTTTCGCCTAGCATTTTCACAAAATTACTCTACACACTCGCGATGGGAGCAATTGCTGCGCAATTGTCGTGACTTTCACCCGATTTATTCCACGATTTACCAATATTTCGGATTCAAATAACAAGACGCGTCTTTTCATGCCCAAGCAAAATACACGACTGATTTATTTCTCGTTTTCTCACGCACACATTCTCAACTTCTCTTTCGGCTGACCTGCTCTCTAATTACGCTACATGAACGCTCTCTTTTCTCACTCTTTCTCTCTTCTCTGCCACACTCATTCACTACACCCCCCTTTGTAATTGCAGCCCCCCCCCCCCCCGCTCCCCGACCACCTCATTACACACCAGATTCGTTAATTCGAATAGAACTGATTTGCGGACATACGGATTAGCAAAATTCGAGTTAACTCGTATTGTTGTTTCAGATTTCTGCTGCAGGCATTAAAATACTATCAACTAATTGTCCCAGCATAGATAGTTTAATCATACGCGAATGTCCCATGTTTGGTGATGATGCCGTCGAGGTCATAACGGAATCTTTACCATATTTGACATCCTTTGACATAAGCAATTCAAGTGCAATCACGCTGAATAGTATAAGGTTAATATTAACGCGGCTCAGGTGCCTCTGCGTAAGTGTGTTCATTTAATTAGTAAATAAAAACTGAAAATTACTCATATTTTCACTTTCAGACTCTTCGAATAGATGATTGCCCAAAGATTTTAAAACAGTGGCGCAATGCTTCGCAGTATATTGGCAATTTATTATCTTTGCGAAACTTTTATCACAAATATCCCGAATTTTTCATTTATGATCTTCCCAGCGATTTTGTTACACAATATGAAAGCGATGATGATTGCTTCGATTACGATAGTGCAAACGATGCTTCGAACTCGGAAAACTTAGACGATGTAGAAGATCTATTTATTGCATTGAATGAACAGCTTGTAGATGTAGACAATGAAATTATTCGTAATGCGGTTGAAGATGCAGAAATTATTATTATTAGCGATGATGATGAAGATTGATTTTTTTTAAATCAAATTGTTTAATCAAAACTCTGCTTTGAAAGCAAGAAGACTGTTTGTTGGCGACGTAAAATATTAGGACTTCTTGTAGCAAACTCTGGGATTTGTGGTAGAGTATAGCTCAAAGCTAAAATATATATTTAAATTTAACCTTCGGGAAGTCGCGCTAGTGTACTTTGTGCACCAGATTTGGAAAACTTCGAAAAACAATTGTTTTTCATGAAATAATCAAGCCGTAGCCTTGATATATGCTCAAGATAAACCTTTTTACTTACGGAAACAAGTTGACCTAAGTCATTGTATAGTTAAAACTATTTTTAATATATTTTTTAAAATAGCGTTTTTGAGTTGGTGCACAAAGTACACCAGCGCGACTGCTCGTGTAAGTATTTTTTTTTGGTGGAATGAATACCGGAAGTTACACATTGTTTTTATGAGTCTCAATCTGGATTAATTGACCCCAACACTGTTGCATTGTATTCAGGGGGGCCTCTTATAACGACTCAATGCATATATGGGATCTGAGTGTGGTCCGGTGGCCCTTGGGGATGTTCCGAAGAGGGGACATATCCGAAATTGCGGTCCGCTATGCTGAAGTTAAACAATAAATCAAAAATGATCAGTGGGAGCCAACCATCCGTTCACTGTTTAACCTCTGAAGATCCCTACTTTATTAGTCAATACCGGCGCCCTCCCAAGAAGCCTGCAGTTCAACGAAAGGGAGGAATGTTAGTCCGATAGTTTAAGTTGCAGACTCATCAAGCACACAGTTTTTCGCTATATACTTGTTGATACCGCTTGAGACCGTTGAATCCACAGCATCTCCTTCAAGCATCACGTGATTATATTTTTTTTGGGTTAGTAGGATAAGGTATTGGCTTTTCGATGCCTCCCGAGCTACGATGCTATGGGGAGGACTTTCATAACAGACCCGTCGGCGAGCCTTCCGAGCAACGATGCTATGGGAAGGTCTTTCTGGTTAACACACAAAATCACTCACTCACAATTATTTCACTCCACTATTAAATAATCCAAAATGTCAGTGCGTCTTTCGATCATTATATAGAAATGGCTTTTTCACCATAAAAAATAAAACCTTATTCGAAAAAACTATACACATTTTACCCGACGCCATGCCTTCCGATCAACGATGATATAGGAAGGGCTTTGAAAATCACAAAACAATTAATTAAGATCACAAAAAAAATCACAAAAAAACACCAATTACTCAACGAAAATTACTCTCAAGACACAAATAATTCAGTAAGGCATCCTATTATTCGATTACCACAATCACTCACCCCATACTAACAGCGACACAAAAGCACACCAAAAAATTAACCTGCATAATCACGACTTCGCGTCCCCACTTCCAGCGCACCAATGATGCTATTATTCGATTACCACAATCACTCACCCCATACGAATAGCGACACAAAAGCACACAAAAAAATTAACCTGCATAATCACGACTTCGCGTCCCCACTTCCAGCGCACCAATGATGCTATTATTCGATTACCACAATCACTCACCCCATACGAACAGCGACACAAAAGCACACCAAAAAATTAACCTGCATAATCACGACTTCGCGTCCCCACTTCCAGCGCACCAATCTAGACCTAGGGGTTCCCAGTTGGAGTGAAAAAATTCAATTTATAGAAAAATTATGGATTAAAATTTTGCTTTTGTATCACTTCTCCGACATCAGGAAAAATTGTTTGAACATGCTCGCAATTTTTTTATTCGGTCGGAAAAATATTATTTTTCTTGAAAAAACTTTCATTTTTAATCACATGATCACCCCTAATTCTGGCTCGATGCCGCCATCATGCGACCGCGTGCTCCGTTTGTTTGTCAACAAAGCTGCAGCTGGATGGTGAGACGAAGTGAGGGGGGAAGAGATTTTGACATTTTTATGCCCGCATCTGGCCCGCCGCCTATTTCGTCGGTCACTGAGTCGCCGGTCGTTTCCAGTGACCGAGTCCAGCTAGGTACTGATCGTACAATATGAACATGTAAAGTGTCAGAGATGATCTTATCACCATCCGAATTAACCCGGTGGCCCTGGGGATGTTCCGAAGAGGGGACATTTCCGGAAATCCGGTCCGTAAGGCATAATAGGTGTCAAACTTCATAATTTTCAACGGAAAATCTCAATATAAACATTTAAAGTGTCACAGATGATCTTGTCACCATCCCGGTCGGTACCTTTGAAATTTAGAATCAGGAATTTGAACTTTGAATATGAATAAAAACGAAACAGAATCAGGTGGATTCGAACTCACACCTTTGAATTGATGGTCTGGGACTCTAACCAGTCGGCCATCTAAAGGTTATAAAACATGTTGTATTCTTCTCATATTATATACGCTCTGATCCCTGATTTGCCTGAAGGGATTGGGAGTCTTAAGATAGATCAAGGATCCGTCTGGTGCTTGCTTCTATGTTAAGGCGGGGCCGGACAATGCCCAACGACCTCGGAATTGGGCCGCTAGGATCTCTGCCATTCTGCCATTCACCACCTAATACCCGGGACTGAGATAAGTTGTATCAGCATTCGGCATATACAAAGTCTGATATAAATTTATTATACTTTCCCATAATTTCGCTACCGGTTAGCGGGTATTGGATTGGACCACACACACACACACACAGATGATCTTGCCACCATCCGGATTAACCCGGTGGCCCCGGGGATGTTCCGAAGAGGGGACATTTCCGAAATTCTAGTCCGCAAGGCATAATTGGTGTCAAACTTCATAATTTTCAACGGCAAACCTAAATATGAACATCTAAAGTGTCACAGATGATCTTGCCACCATCCGGATTAACCCGGTGGCCCTGGGGATTTTCCGAAGAGGGGACATTTCAACAGCAAACCTCAATATGAACATGTACAGTGTCAGAGATGATCTTGCCACCATCTGGATTAACCTGGTGGCCCCGGGGATGTTCCGAAGAGGGGACATTTCCGGAAATCTGGTCCGCAAGGCATGATGGGTGTCAAACTTCATAATTTACAACGGCAAATCTCAATATGAACATTTCAAGTGTCAGAGATGATCTTGCCACCATCCGGATTAACCCGGTGGCCCTGGGGATGTTCCGAAGAGGGAACATTTCCGGAAATCTGGTCCGCAAGGCATAATGGGTGTCAAACTTCATAATTTTCAACGGCAAATCTCAATATGAACATGTTAAGTGTCAGAGATGATCTTGCCACCATCCGGATTAACCCGGTGGCCCCGGGGATGTTCCGAAGAGGGGACATTTCCGAAATTCCGGTCCGCTAGGCATGATGGGTGTCAAACTTCATAATTTTCAACGGCAAACCTCAATATGAACATGTTAAGTGTCAGAGATGATCTTGTCACCATCCGGGTTAACTCGGTGGCCCCGGGGATGTTCCGAAGAGAGGACATTTCCGGAAATCTGGTCCACAAGCCATGATGGGTGTCAAACTTCATAATTTTCAACGGCAAATCTCAATATGAACATTTAAAGTGTCACAGATAATCTTGCCACAATCCGGATTAACCCGGTGGCCCTGGGGATGTTCCGAAGAGGGGACATTTCCGGAAATCTGGTCCGCAAGGCATAATGGGTGTCAAACTTCATCATTTTCAACAGCAAACCTCAATATGAACATGTACAGTGTCAGAGATGATCTTGCCACCATCTGGATTAACCCCGTGGCCCCGGAGATGTTCCAAAGAGGGGACATTTCCGGAAATCTGGTCCGCAAGGCATAATGGGTGTCAAACTTCATAATTTTCAACGGCAAATCTCAATATGAACATTTAAAGTGTCACAGATAATCTTGCCACAATCCGGATTAACCCGGTGGCCCTGGGGATGTTCCGAAGAGGGGACATTTCCGGAAATCTGGTCCGCAAGGCATAATGGGTGTCAAACTTCATAATTTTCAACGGCAAATCTCAATATGAACATTTAAAGTGTCACAGATGATCTTGCCACCATCCGGATTAACCCGGTGGCCCTGGGGATGTTCCGGAGAGGGGACATTTCCGAAATTCCGGTCCGCAAGGCATAATGGGTGTCAAACTTCATAATTTTCAACGGCAAATCTCAATATGAACATTTAAAGTGTCACAGATAATCTTGCCACCATCCGGATTACCCCGGTGGCCCCGGGGATGTTTCGAAGAGGGGACATTCCCGAAATTCTGGTCCGCAAGGCATAATTGGTGTCAAACTTCATAATTTTCAACGGCAAACCTAAATATGAACATCTAAAGTGTCACAGATGATCTTGCCACCATCCGGATTGACCCGGTGGCCCTGGGGATGTTCCGAAGAGGGGACATTTCCGAAATTCTGGTCCGCAAGGCATAATTGGTGTCAAACTTCATAATTTTCAACGGCAAACCTAAATATGAACATCTAAAGTGTCATAGATGATCTTGCCACCATCCGGATTAACCCGGTGGCCCCGGGGATGTTCCGAAGAGAGGACATTTCCGGAAATCTGGTCCACAAGCCATGATGGGTGTCAAACTTCATCATTTTCAACAGCAAACCTCAATATGAACATGTACAGTGTCAGAGATGATCTTGCCACCATTTGGATTAACCCCGTGGCCCCGGGGATGTTCCGAAGAGGGGACATTTCCGAAATTCCGGTCCGCAAGGCATGATGGGTGTCAAACTTCGTAATTTTCAACGGCAAACCTCAATATGAACATGTAAAGTGTCACAGATGATCTTGCCACCATCCGGATTAACCCGGTGGCCCTGGGGATGTTCCGAAGAGGGGACATTTCCGGAAATCCGGTCCGCAAGGCATGATGGTTGAAAAACATTATCTCTTTGGATTGGTAAGCAAAAATGATAACCACTAGGCCATGACTACTAGGTGAGCTTTGACTGGAACTTGGAATACTGTTACAAAGAGCGCGTTGTGGCGCAATAACCACAGCAAATTGTGTCCATACTTTACATTGACGTCCAAATTATTTACGATTGAAAAATTTTAAAAATATTTTAATTCTGTGTAATGTTAAGATAATTAGTGTATATTTAATTTTCCGTAAGTACTGTAGTACGTAAAATTTAAAGTTGTCCTAGCGAAGAAATATAGAACTCAAAATGTTGCTTTGGGCCATTATTTATCATCTTAAGGAATCATATTTAAGATTTTTTTTACATTCGGATTAAAATTTTCTAACAAGTTTTTGTTTACAACGAGAAAGCAGAATTTCAAACATAAAAAAAATCCCGGAAAATAGCAAAAATCAACTCTCGATTCCCGGGAAACTGAATTCTCGACAATCATCACCCTCTAGATGTGTATCTTATATTGTCATCTGGTTTGGAACACCTGTGTTAGCCATATTGTGGAACAGTATTTTTATATTTTTGATCAGTTTAATTTAGAACGGACACAGATCATAAAATTTAGTCTATCGATTTACAAATTTGAAGCCCCAAAAGCTGTCCCTTTTCTGATTCTTCGCAGGAGACGGTACACAATTTAATTGTAGATATATCCGCCTTTATTGACAATGCATTGGTAATCAAACCATTCCGATGAGCCAAAAATAATAATAATCGAAGAAATATGAAAATCTAGAGTTATTTTTTTTAAACATTGAAAATTCAATATTTGCTATTTTGATAACAATCTAGCATAATGTGACAAATTCACAACATACGTAAGAGTGATTTAATTTATGTTTTATTTTACTTTTTAGTTTATTGTCCTCATGAATACAGAATCGAAAAGCTTTTATCATATTTTAATTTAAAGAGATAATGTTTTTCAACCATCATGCCTTGCGGACCGGAATTCCGGAAATGTCCTCTCTTCGGAACATCCCCGGGGCCACCGGGTTAATCCGGATGGTGGCAAGATCATCTCTGACACTTAACATGTTCATATTGAGGTTTGCCGTTGAAAATTATGAAGTTTAACACCCATTATGCCTAGCGGACCGGATTTCCGGAAATGTCCCCTCTTCGGAACATCTCCGGGGCCACCGGGTTAATCCGGATGGTGGCAAGATCATCTCTGACACTTTACATGTTCATATTGAGGTTTGCCGATGAAAATTATGAAGTTTGACACCCATCATGCCTTGCGGACCGGAATTTCGGAAATGTCCTCTCTTCGGAACATCCCCGGGGCCACCGGGTTAATCCGGATGGTGGCAAGATCATTTCTGACACTTTACATGTTCATATTGAGGTTTGCCGTTGAACATTATGAAGTTTGACACCCATTATGCCTTGCGGACCGGATTTCCGGAAATGTCCCCTCTTCGGAACATCCCCAGGGCCACCGGGTTAATCCGGATGGTGGCAAGATCATCTATGACACTTTACATGTTCATATTGAGGTTTGCCGTTGAAAATTATGAAGTTTGACACCCATTATGCCTAGCGGACCGGAATTTCGGAAATGTCCCATCTTCGGAACATCCCCGGGGCCACCGGGTTAATCCGGATGGTGGAAAGATCATCTCTGACACTTTACATATTCATATTGAGATTTGCCGTTGAAAATTATGAAGTTTGACACCCATTATGCCTTGCGGACCAGATTTCCGGAAATGTCCCCTCTTCGGAACATCCCCGGGCCCCCCCGGTTTATTCCGGACGGTGATTAGATATCTGATGACATTCTTGTTGGTGAAATTGACAATTTTGTAGAACATTGTTTCTTCCTATTTGGAATTATATTCGATTTATTTTAAAATTTCTGACAGGTGCACAAAGTACACCACGCGACTGCTCTTGTAGTTTTTTTTTTGCGCGACTTCCCGAAGGTTAATGAGGGTTGAGTTCAGTTTGGTTCGAGTATTAATAGTTTAAAACTTACATTTATGGTACGTTCGTTTGAACAGCCAGTGTGGCACTGAGTGCCGCACGCGTCGGTGCCAGTTTTGGTTCAAACGAACATTCTTTTTCAGTGTGCATGGAACTCGCATGAAACTGAAATAATATCGAGTGCGGCACTAGAGTTTCAGTTCCAAGATGGCGGCGAAACTCGTGCGGAACTAGCGCGAGTTTCTTCAAAGAAACACTTTGACAGCTCTGAGTGCGGCACTCAGTGTGGAACTAGCCATCAAACGAACGTACCATTAGTCTCCTACTTTCACACTTGTCACGAACAGACGAACTCTATCAAAGCGCCAGAGAGCTCGATTAATCAATTAATTGCTAAAGAATACAGTTCTGGTTAGAAAATATAGCATGAGCATGAGAGATCACCCATGGTTGCTGAACAGAACCGTAATATCCTTTCAGCACTACTGATCATAGGCTTCGACGATCTAGTGATGTTTCCCTTATCAACAGCATGTATGAATGCGCCGAAAATATAAAATACCATGATTGCTAAAACTAAATCAGTTGCGAATAGGTAACAGTCATTGGCCACCAACGGTGCCCGCCATGTCAGTTTGTAGACCTCGAATTTAAGGGACGGGAATGTTAGTTAGCGCAGGTTGCTACTAGGGCAGCTGATTTACTCTGTGCTTACACCCCACGAGCGCCAGGAACCTGAAAACTTGTTAGTAGGATAGGGTGTTTGGTCAGGATTCATCATAGAAGATGATGATGCGACTGTAGGGTCCGAACACGGCTAGCGGACAATTTGATGTTTCTAATTAACACAAGTTACCCCACATTGTCAAGCATACGAAGGACGACACAAAACGAAGAACAAAGAAGCTGCGCGGCCCCACTTGAAGGGCGGCTCTCCCTTTGTGCGAGGAGAATGCAACGAGCAGCGGCAGAAGACGGATGCGTGCGTGATTGTGTGAGCGATTGTGGAAAACGGGAATGTTCCGGACCTTACAGCGACCCAAAGTCATAGTGTTTGTTGAAAGGTGTTATATATTATTCTCAAGGCAAGCAACCGGATGCTGCGGATGAGACATTTCCCGTTTATCATTTGTTAATTTTTAATGAAATGGTTTAATCTTAGACAGCCGGTTGTGGAAAGATTGAACCAAAATAATTTGTAATTAAATGATGAAGGATTTTACAGTGTAACTTTTAAATTGAGATGTTTTAACGAGTTTTACATGATTGGTGTTTAGTGAGGTACTGATTAACGAAGCGGACGACGAGTTACGATGTTTATCGAGCTAAAATGGTATGATAAGGTTTTGTTGTTATTGCACACCGACGACGAACGCGAAAAATCTTGCCACCCGACGGTAAGGCATCGCATATCGGAATCTCAAAGCAATCTGTCAATGATGATGATGGTCCCACCTCTTACCCCTACAAAGGTTTGAGCTGGACGAGTCATCGTTTTGATAATATGGGTTAACATTAAAATCAGTTATAAAAAAACGAGCTGATTTTTAAAACAAATATAAATTAGCCTTTCAATTAACTCTGTCGTTACAGTTTACTTTCGTAGATTACTAGTTGATAGGCCTGTAACTGTATCAGCTTCAAGGAATCGCATTTGGTACTAACTACTGTTCGGAACACATATAGTTTTACTTGTATCTATCTGAACTGGGTTGCTACTAAGTGCCAAGCTTACAGCGACATTGCCCGAAATCGCACCATACTGTTTTACCTGACAGAGTGTACGTAACGAGTTTTGCCTGAAGACTTGTACTTTTCGAAACCCTACCCCATAGAAATTTGACAGTTCTCAAAACCGACGAAATGATAGACTAAATCGGTCCTTAAGAATCGGCCTACAACCAGAGACGCATCGAGCTCTACAGGCTCAATAAAAACTCCTTACCTGCTCTGTATGGTAGAACAGAGCTAAGCTCTGTATGCAGCGAACAGAGCCAGCTCTGTATGGGGAAAAATAATATTGATTTGCATATATCTCAAAAACGATAAGTTTTAGAAAGTTGACATGTTCTAGAAAGTTGCTAGTACCAAAAGGTTCTATATTATTGTCTCAGACGTCATTACAATTTGGTTGATTTTAGTTGTGCAAAACAAGAAAAACTATTTATTTTCTAAGATACAAGGTATAGAATATTTTTGTTTTCGACAAAGTTGCTCAACTACCAAAATGAACAACTCTCTCGAAGATACCAAAGCTCTATCTTCAATAGATACCGAAATAAAAAATAAAAACTATTTTTATAATAAATACTGCTTGCGACAAACACAAAGCGACCGCGTCGTAGGCACAGGTAATATGAGGCATGTTTGGTAGAGATCGTCTGAAGTGAAAACTAGTATAGCAGAATGTTCATAGAGAGTTTTTATGTTAAATGCTCTCGTCTGGATAGTTGAAACAAATTTCAGATAAAATTATACAAATTTATAAAATTATATTCTTTTTATTGTACTGGTAAGTAATTAAGATTAGAAACAACAAAATTATTGCACAGCTATTTTTATGTTTGTCTTGACAAAACAAATGTTTAACAAAATTACAAGTTTTGTACAACAAATTAAGATAAAAAACAATTTCCAATACGCTAGTTAAAAAAATAAAAACTAAATCTTCTAACAATTATTTTAATTTTATAAAAAGAAAATCAGTTAACATATGTTTAACCTTATAAAGATTTCAGGAAACTTTTCTATTTTATTTAATTCAACAGAAAAAACTATATTTTTCAAGCAAGAAAACCATAAGAAAGTTTTAAGCTCTAAATAATCTATATGATATTTTTTTACATTTTGTCACCTTTTTAAATAAAATAAGAAAATGAAATTAAATAGCAAAAACCATTTTTTCTTTATTTCTCAAGCCAGGAAATCAGTGAAGAGTTTCATGCTCTAAATGCTCTCTATGGAAATTTGCCATTTTATTACCTGGATTCTAAATATTTTTTTGGTTTCTGGTAATGGTAAATTTCCATAGAGAGCATTTAGAGCTAAAAACTCTTCACTGCTTCCTTTATTTGAAAAATAAAAAAATATTTAGAATACAGGTAATAAAATGGCAAATTTCCATAGAGAGCATTTAGAGTTAAAAACTCTTCACTGCTTTCCTTTATTTGAAAAATAAAAAAAATATTTAGAATACAGGTAATAAAATGGCAAATTTCCATAGAGAGCATTTAGAGCTAAAAACTTTTCACTGCTTTCCTTTATTTGAAAAATAAAAAAAATATTTAGAATACAGGTAATAAAATGGCAAATTTCCATAGAGAGCATTTAGAGCTAAAAACTCTTCACTGCTTTCCTTTATTTGAAAAATAAAAAAAATATTTAGAATACAGGTAATAAAATGGCAAATTTCCATAGAGAGCATTTAGAGCAAAAAACTCTTCATTGCTTCCTTTATTTGAAAAATAAAAAAAATATTTAGAATACAGGTAATAAAATGGCAAATTTACATAGAGAGCATTTATAGCTAAAAACTCTTCACTGCTTTCCTTTGTTTGAAAATTTAAAAAATATTTAGAATACAGGTAATAAAATGGCAAATTTCCAAAGAGAGCATTTAGAGCTAAAAACTCTTCACTGCTTTTCTTTATTTGAAAAATAAAAAAAAATATTTAGAATACAGATAATAAAATGGCAAATTTCCATAGAGAGCATTTAGAGCTAAAAACTCTTCACTGCTTTCCTTTATTTGAAAAATAAAAAAATATTTAGAATACAGGTAATAAAATGGCAAATTTACATAGAGAGCATTTAGAGCTAAAATCTCTTCACTGCTTTCCTTTATTTGAAAAATAAAAAAATATTTAGAATACAGGTAATAAAATGGCAAATTTCCATAGAGAGCATTTAGAGCTAAAAACTCTTCACTGCTTTCCTTTATTTGAAAAATAAAAAAAAATATTTAGAATACAGGTAATAAAATGGCAAATTTCCATAGAGAGCATTTAGAGCTAATATCTCTTCACTGCTTTCATTTATTTGAAAAATAAAAAAAAATATTTAGAATACAGATAATAAAATGGCAAATTTCCATAGAGAGCATTTAGAGCTAAAAACTCTTCACTGCTTTCATTTATTTGAAAAATAAAAAAATATTTAGAATACAGATAATAAAATGGCAAATTTCCATAGAGAGCATTTAGAGCTAAAAACTCTTCACTGCTTTCCTTTATTTGAAAAATAAAAAAAAATATTTAGAATACAGGTAATAAAATGGCAAATTTCCATAGAGAGCATTTAGAGCTGAAAACTCTTCACTGCTTTCCTTTGTTTGAAAAATAAAAAAATATTTAGAATACAGGTAATAAAATGGCAAATTTCCATAGAGAGCATTTAGAGCTAAAAACTCTTCACTGCTTTCCTTTATTTGAAAAATAAAAAAATATTTAGAATACAGGTAATAAAATGGCAAATTTCCATAGAGAGCATTTAGAGCTAAAAACTCTTCACTGCTTTCCTTTATTTGAAAAATAAAAAAATATTTAGAATACAGGTAATAAAATGGCAAATTTCCATAGAGAGCATTTAGAACTAAAAACTCTTCACTGCTTTCCTTTGTTTGAAAATTTAAAAAATATTTAGAATACAGGTAATAAAATGGCAAATTTCCAAAGAGAGCATTTAGAGCTAAAAACTCTTCACTGCTTTCCTTTATTTGAAAAATAAAAAAATATATTTAGAATACAGATAATAAAATGGCAAATTTCCATAGAGAGCATTTAGAGCTAAAAACTCTTCACTGCTTTCCTTTATTTGAAAAATAAAAAAAATATTTAGAATACAGGTAATAAAATGGCAAATTTACATAGAGAGCATTTAGAGCTAAAATCTCTTCACTGCTTTCCTTTATTTGAAAAATAAAAAATATTTAGAATACAGGTAATAAAATGGCAAATTTCCATAGAGAGCATTTAGAGCTAAAATCTCTTCACTGCTTTCCTTTATTTGAAAAATAAAAAAATATTTAGAATACAGGTAATAAAATGGCAAATTTCCATAGAGAGCATTTAGAGCTAAAAACTCTTCACTGCTTTCATTTATTTGAAAAATAAAAAAAATATTTAGAATACAGATAATAAAATGGCAAATTTCCATAGAGAGCATTTAGAGCTAAAAACTCTTCACTGCTTTCCTTTATTTGAAAAATAAAAAAAAATATTTAGAATACAGGTAATAAAATGGCAAATTTCCATAGAGAGCATTTAGAGCTGAAAACTCTTCACTGCTTTCCTTTGTTTGAAAAATAAAAAAATATTTAGAATACAGGTAATAAAATGGCAAATTTCCATAGAGAGCATTTAGAGCTAAAAACTCTTCACTGCTTTCCTTTATTTGAAAAATAAAAAAAATATTTAGAATACAGGTAATAAAATGGCAAATTTCCATAGAGAGCATTTGGCATGACCGTAGATTGACATATCTTTCGATTTCATGAAGTTTGATATGTCGGATGATAGGATTTCTCTCATATTCCGGAAGTGTCTCCAAGGGGCCACCAGTAACCGGTTCCAAATTGGCCAGGATGGGTCAGCAAATAATGGCATGACCGTAGATTGACTTATAATTCAATTTCATGAAGTTTGATATGTCGGATGATAGGATTTCTCTCATATTCCGGGAGTGTCCCCAAAGGGGCTACCGGTAGCCGGTTCCAAATTGGCCAGGATGGGTCAGCGAACATTGGCATGACCGTAGATTGACATATCTTTCGATTTCATGAAGTTTGATATGTCGGATGATAGGATTTCTCTCATATTCCGGAAGTGTCCCCAAAGGGGCTACCGGTAGCCGGTTCCAAATTGGCCACAATGGGTCAGCGAACATTGGCATGACCGTAGATTGACATATCTTTCAATTTCATGAAGTTTGATATGTCGGATGATAGGGTTTCTCTCATATTCCGGGAGTGTCCCCAAAGGGGCTACCGGTAGCCGGTTCCAAATTGGCCACAATGGGTCAGCGAACATTGGCATGACCGTAGATTGACATATCTTTCAATTTCATGAAGTTTGATATGTCGGATGATAGGGTTTCTCTCATATTCCGGGAGTGTCCCCAAAGGGGCTACCGGTAGCCGGTTCCAAATTGGCCAGGATGGGTCAGCGAACATTGGCATGGCCGTAGATTGACATATCTTTCGATTTCATGAAGTTTGATATGTCGGATGATAGGATTTCTCTCATATTCCGGGAGTGTCCCCAAAGGGGCTACCGGTAGCCGGTTCCAAATTGGCCACAATGGGTCAGCGAACATTGGCATGACCGTAGATTGACATATCTTTCAATTTCATGAAGTTTGATATGTCGGATTATAGGGTTTCTCTCATATTCCTGGAGTGTCCCCAAAGGGGCTACCGGTAGCCGGTTCCAAATTGGCCACAATGGGTCAGCGAACATTGGCATGACCGTAGATTGACATATCTTTCGATTTCATGAAGTTTGATATGTCGGATGATAGGATTTCTCTCATATTCCGGAAGTGTCTCCAAGGGGCCACCAGTAACCGGTTCCAAATTGGCCAGGATGGGTCAGCAAATAATGGCATGACCGTAGATTGACTTATCTTTCAATTTCATGAAGTTTGATATGTCGGATGATAGGATTTCTCTCATATTCCGGGAGTGTCCCCAAAGGGGCTACCGGTAGCCGGTTCCAAATTGGCCACAATGGGTCAGCGAACATTGGCATGACCGTAGATTGACATATCTTTCAATTTCATGAAGTTTGATATGTCGGATGATAGGGTTTCTCTCATATTCCGGGAGTGTCCCCAAAGGGGCTACCGGTAGCCGGTTCCAAATTGGCCAGGATGGGTCAGCGAACATTGGCATGACCGTAGATTGACATATCTTTCGATTTCATGAAGTTTGATATGTCGGATGATAGGATTTCTCTCATATTCCGGGAGTGTCCCCAAAGGGGCTACCGGTAGCCGGTTCCAAATTGGCCACAATGGGTCAGCGAACATTGGCATGACCGTAGATTGACATATCTTTCAATTTCATGAAGTTTGATATGTCGGATGATAGGGTTTCTCTCATATTCCGGAAGTGTCCCCAAAGGGGCTACCGGTAGCCGGTTCCAAATTGGCCACAATGGGTCAGCGAACATTGGCATGACCGTAGATTGACATATCTTTCAATTTCATGAAGTTTGATATGTCGGATGATAGGGTTTCTCTCATATTCCGGGAGTGTCCCCAAAGGGGCTACCGGTAGCCGGTTCCAAATTGGCCACAATGGGTCAGCGAACATTGGCATGACCGTAGATTGACATATCTTTCGATTTCATGAAGTTTGATATGTCGGATGATAGGATTTCTCTCATATTCCGGAAGTGTCTCCAAGGGGCCACCAGTAACCGGTTCCAAATTGGCCAGGATGGGTCAGCAAATAATGGCATGACCGTAGATTGACATATCTTTCAATTTCATGAAGTTTGATATGTCGGATGATAGGATTTCTCTCATATTCCGGGAGTGTCCCCAAAGGGGCTACCGGTAGCCGGTTCCAAATTGGCCAGGATGGGTCAGCGAACATTGGCATGACCGTAGATTGACATATCTTTCGATTTCATGAAGTTTGATATGTCGGATGATAGGATTTCTCTCATATTCCGGGAGTGTCCCCAAAGGGGCTACCGGTAGCCGGTTCCAAATTGGCCACAATGGGTCAGCGAACATTGGCATGACCGTAGATTGACATATCTTTCAATTTCATGAAGTTTGATATGTCGGATGATAGGGTTTCTCTCATATTCCGGGAGTGTCCCCAAGGGCCCACCGGTAACCGGTTCCAGATTGGCCAGGATGGCTCAGCGATTAACGGCATTACCAAAGATGGATATATCTTTCAATTTCATGAAGTTTGATATGCGACATGATGGGTTTTCAACAAAAGAATCAAATTGGCCGTTCATCGGGTACCCGGGAACCGGTTCCAGGTTACCCGGAAGTGGCCACTAACATTCCAGAGTGGTTCTGGCAATCGTGTATTGTGTTTTTAGTAAGTTTTATGGATCAATTTCAACTATCAAGAGAGTATTGGTATCACATATACGTGAAAAACAGTAAAATATGAACTTTTCGGATGTTCCGGATTTCCAGAACCGGTAGGTCACCTGGCCCTGATATTAATATTTGTGGTCAAAGTACAGGTATATACCTGTCGAATGCAACCCGGAGCATCCTGATTGGTTTAAATTTGCCGGAGATACAGGTCGTCAAAGTTGGGGTCTCAAAAAGGCCTTCTTCGGTTGTAGCCGATTCCTGGTGGCCACAGTGACCAAATCCGGTATTCCGGGTCGGTTTCGAAAAGGAGACGTTCTAAGCTTTCATTTGTGACCAAAAGAACCGGAATCGGTCAAAAACTGGATTTTTGACGATTTTTTAAAGCTTGGGGTCGAAAAGGACCCCAGTACCTTATGTGTGATTTTTTTTTAATACCAAGGGAAGGTTAAAAACAGATGCAATACAGCCGCACTTCAAATTAGGCTTAAATTATTCTTAATATTGTATGCAAATGATGAGATTAATATCAACATTTTCAAATATTCAATGTTCTTTCTTCACAAAAACTGGAATATCTCAGCTCAGAGTTGATGAAACTTCAAAGTTGCTTAGACGAAAATCTTCGGCGGAAAATTTCCTACAAGATTCATGTATTCTCACATATGAGGAAATTTTTGTGTTCAATACCGAGGGAAAAGATTGAAAAAAGTGTGTGTGTGTGTGTGTGTGTGTGTGTGTGGTCCAATCCAATACCCGCTGGCCGGCAGCGAAATTATGGGAAAGTATAATTTGTATCAGACTTGGGTTATGCTGATACAGCTTATCTCAGTCCCGGGTATTAGGTGGTGACAGCCCTCGCGCTGCTTCCAATGACCTATTTCAGAATGGCAGAGATCCTAGCGGCCCAATTCCGAGGTCATTGGGAATTGTCTGGCCCCGCCTAAACATAGAACAAGAACCAGACGGATCCTCGAACTATCTTTAAACTTCCAATCCCATCAGGCAAAACAGGGATCAGCGCGTATATAATGATAAATAAGTGACATTTGGGTAAAAACACTTTTTTCTTCCTTTTTTCCCGCGCGAAACAACGACGCAGGCCAAACACGATCGAATCAGGCCTTGCCTCGCAAAGAGCAACGGCGAGACTGACCAGCTTCTTTCAAATCACTTTCTTCTTCTTTTCTCCCGCGCGAAACAACGACGCAGGCCAAACACGATCGAAGCAGGCCTTGCCTCGCAAAGAGCAACGGCGAGACTGGCCAGCTTCTTTCAAATCACTTTTTTCTTCTTTTCTTCCGCGCGAAACAACGACGCAGGCCACACACGATCGAAGCAGGCCTTGCCTCGCAAAGAGCAACGACGAGACTGGCCAGCTTCTTTAAAATCACTTTTTTCTTCTTTTCTTCCGCGCGAAACAACGACGCAGGCCAAACACGATCGAATCAGGCCTTGCCTCGCAAAGAGCAACGGCGAGACTGACCAGCTTCTTTCAAATCACTTTCTTCTTCTTTTCTCCCGCGCGAAACAACGACGCAGGCCAAACACGATCGAAGCAGGCCTTGCCTCGCAAAGAGCAACGGCGAGACTGGCCAGCTTCTTTCAAATCACTTTTTTCTTCTTTTCTTCCGCGCGAAACAACGACGCAGGCCAAACACGATCGAAGCAGGCCTTGCCTCGCAAAGAGCAACGGCGAGACTGGCCAGCTTCTTTCAAATCACTTTTTTCTTCTTTTCTTCCGCGCGAAACAACGACGCAGGCCAAACACGATCGAAGCAGGCCTTGCCTCGCAAAGAGCAACGGCGAGACTGGCCAGCTTCTTTCAAATCACTTTTTTCTTCTTTTCTTCCGCGCGAAACAACGACGCAGGCCAAACACGATCGAAGCAGGCCTTGCCTCGCAAAGAGCAACGGCGAGACTGGCCAGCTTCTTTCAAATCACTTTTTTCTTTTCTTCCGCGCGAAACAACGACGCAGGCCAAACACGATCGAAGCAGGCCTTGCCTCGCAAAGAGCAACGACGAGACTCGGGAAAAGATTGAAAAAAAGTAAAGCAAAAACTCGTATTTTTCGACATAAAAGCTACCGGGAAAGTGGAAACAAGGTTTTAAAGGCCAAATCGATACATTAACTTGTTTATTGGACCACAGACCATCATTTAATGGTAAAGGTTATTTGAAATTTTAAAATTTTCCATTTTTTCTAAGCAGATTTTGTGAAATTGACGAAAAAACTGACTTTTTCAAAAAAATGCCCAGGGAACGTGGTAAACGATATTTCCGAAAGTTTTCATGTATGAGAGAGTTGTTTCTAACATGATTTTCTATCATTTGAGAACTGAGCACATTGAATTCCTCGACTTCGTGTTTTTTTGGGACACGCTAATATACAAACTCATCCACCACCTCATATCTTTCTCCATCTATTTCCACCTCCAAAACACCATCACCTGCACTGCCACGCGCTCTGCCAGCAACCAGATACTTGGTCTTGGCAGTGTTGATGGTCAGTCCGATCTTCGCAGCTTCCCGCTTGAAAGGGACGAACGCCTCCTCCACTGAACGACGGTCGATACCAATGATGTCGATGTCGTCAGCGTATCCAAGCAGCATGTGCGATCTAGTGATGAGTGTTCCGTTTCTATGCACGCCTACCCTTCGAGCAGCACCTTCCAACGCTATGATGAACAGTAAGTTCGAGAGAGCATCGCCCTGCTTCAATCCATCCAACGTAACGAAAGCTTCAGATGTCTCGTTAGCTATTCGCACGCTTGATTTTGCTCCGTCGAGCGTTGCACGAATCAGTCTTATTAGCTAAGCCGGAAAGCCGTGTTCTTGCATAATTTTCCAAAGTTCATTTCTTTTGACTGAATCGTACGCCGCTTTGAAGTCGATGAACAAATGGTGTGTTTGCAGGTTGTACTTCCGGAACTTGTCAAGGATTTGTCGCAGAGTGAACATCTGGTCCGTTGTTGACCGACCCGCTCGAAAACCGCACTGGTATTCGCCGACAAAGGTCTCGGTCAACGGTCTCAGCTTGCTCCACAGGATTCGGGATAGTACTTTGTACGCTGAGTTGAGGATTGTGATGCCTCGATAGTTGGCACAATCGAGTCTTTGCCCTTTCTTGTAGATTGGGGTGATGAGCCCGTCTAACCAGTTGGTCGGAAGCTGTTCTTCGCACCAAATTCGCTGGACGATTTGGCGCAGAATCTCGATCATCCGCGCGCTCCCGTGCTTGAAAAGTTCGGCCGGAAGTCCGTCCTTTCCCGCGGATTTCGCGTTCTTAAGCTCCTTTACGGCTTTTTCCACGTCCTCCAACGTAGGCGGGTCCACAGCTATTCCATCATCCTCAACGTTCATCCTGTCCTCAACGACTCCCTCTCGCATCTCACCGTTCAGCAGCTGTTGAAAGTGCTCCTTCCACCTGGCCGCTACCGCTGTCTTATCTGTCAACAGGTTACCTTCCCTGTCGTTGCACATAACAGGGGAAGGCGTCGCTTTCTTTCTTACACCGTTGACAGTTGCATAAAACCTCCGCTTATCGTTCGCATTGTACTGCACAGAAAAAAAAATGTAAAATTACACGACACTGAATTCATGTTTTTCATGTAAATAAGCTTAATTCAAAATTGAAATTCATCGTAAAGTGTTGAATCACACTTAAAGCGGGTTCATGTAAACTGAAATTCAACGTAATGCGTGTATCCCATGTAATTGCGTGTTTTGTTTTTGGCAAGTGACAAATTTGAAAACTTAAAAAACATGTAATCAAGTTTGTAATGTAAAAATTCTAATGTGTTTTGACAAAACAATGTAAATTTCAGTTGCATGATTGTTTGCCGATTGACAGCTGGCAAAAGGAATCAGTTAAATGTTGTTATTGTTTGGTGAGGAGTGAAGTGGAAAAGTTTCCGTACCAAATTTCGACGTTACAATGTCGGAGGACATTGTAAAAAGCAGTGCATCCTGCTCGTTAGTAATTCAAACATCAATCGGTAAAAACGGTAATCACTGATAGATTGCAAGCGTTGGGGACATTATTATGTCGTAAATTCAGGCAATTATCTTGTGGTTGGGATTTGATTTCAGGTTTCACCATTGCTTTGGCTGGTCTGCTAGCGGTGACCTTGTCTTGAACAGCATCTTCTCCAATTCCTTATCGGTGCTGTCCTGGGAGGTCCCTTGACGACAGTACCAGATGCATCTTAAGCACAGGTGAATCCGAAGATCCACGGTTGAAGTCTTCAAAGCTTTTTCGGCCACGGCACTTCATCGCCTGCGCATTTATAAAATGTTATCGGCAGCCGCGATCACTCGTCCCTTCCGGAGTAGATTCGTACCCCGTATCTGCTGGTAAATACTAATTTCTATTGATCAGTCCCGACGATTACGGTAGAAACCCGGCGACAGTTCAGTCCGGTCCTTGCTGTTTCCCTTGTGATAAAGAATTGAAATTTTATCAAAGCACTATGAATACAGATCAACACACTTCAAAACTTAGAATTAAAATTTTATAAATCTGAATTTCACAGGCAAAGCATAAACAAAGAAAGGTGACCAAAAAACATGACATTAAACTTCTAGCAAACACGCTGGAAATAAATTACTTACAATACTTACTCAAATTTGCCTACGTGCACGAAACTATAATTTTGATTCACCATATTTGTTGGTCGTTGGTCGACCGTCGACCACTCAAAAAAACATTCACGTTGATGTTACGTGAAAAGCTATGTGGTATTTTTCCACTAAAGTTTTCACGTAACTTCTACAAGATGACTCAAGTAGAAACGGAATTGACTTGGCCAGATCATTTCACATCGATTCTACGTGTTTCACACGTAAAAGCTAAATGAATCAATTGATGATTTCTACGTGTTTGTTTTAGCAAACGTTATATGATTTTTGTAGTAGTAGATTTCGGTTTTGCCTCACTTTATTTTATTTTTTCGAATAGAAATAAAAATGATGTTAGTTCAATTTGCACAAACTTGGTTTATTTTTCAATAAATGACAAACATTGTAAAGATCAGACTGTTAGAATATTCCGGAAACACCGTTTGCCGCTCGCAGAATCGTCGCCGATGGCCAGTGCCTTGTTCTTTACCTTCTACTAGGTTGTGTCGAAATTGGCCTTCACTCTTGTACTTGAGCACTAGGACGTTTGGGTTTAGTTAGCCGATTCTGCTTGCCTGGATGCACACGGGAACCCGTTTCAAGGCCAGGACGACGTTCGCAACGCATCCGGCCTGACTATCTGACCCTCGATCTGACCACCAGCGGGATGCCCAAGAACGAGTTGTGCAATCTAGACTCGAAATCCTCCGGAGAACACTCAGCTAAACCCGTTGGCCTTGTCCGTGCAATTTTCGGTGGCGTTGAGCACCACGGTAACACCGGCCGCTAAGGTTGAAACGGGCCAGAATTCCAGTGGCCGCTGGGAATAAGATGATTACTTCCAGAGGTCAGATTCTGCAAAAAAGAAAAAAAATAGCTGTAATTAAAATTAATCAAACTTAACTTAACTTACCATCTGTTCCATTTTAAAATAAATTTGGCGAGAACAACTCCAGTTGCAGGCCTTTGCCGTTCGCTATCAATTTTCATACTAAAATAATCACGTAGAAATTTGACAGAATGGCGCACTCCGAGTCTGGTTGATGTTACATTTCAAAACACATAAAAGCTACATGAATAAACCTAGTGGAAAAATACTATAAGGATTTCCACGTAACTTCAACGTGAACACATTTTTTGCCAGAACACTTTCACATTATTTTTACGTGTGTCACGTAAAACGGGCACTTGGAGGGGAAATTCGGGGTTACGTGATTTTTCACGTAGCATCTACGTGTGGATTTTTTTGAGTGACGAAAAAGTGACAGGAACGAAGAAGAGCAAAACAAAACAAGCAAAAAAATTTCGCGGTCTGCGGGAAATCATTGAAAATTGTTTTGTGCCCGCTCCTTCACCGCAACATCAGCAATTCCGTACTCGCTGCGTCAAGTTTTTCCGTGAAAAGTGTTAGTTTTGTGTCCGTCAAATCCGTCAGCGGGATCGCAGACATCCGGTGCGCCGGTTCGCTTTCAAACGGTAAGTACGACGAGATTGCATGCAGTGTAAAAAATGTATTGAAGTGTGAAAAATTGTGTTGGGTGCTTAGAATGAATGTGAATGAAAACGATGAAAATGGCCAAAAAAGTGCTTCCAAGCCTCGTAAAATAGAAACAGGATTCTACAAAATGTTTCAAATGATTATATTAATGAATCAAAAGTTTGAGAAAAAAAAAATGAATTAAAAGCTCATTAAATGAAAAATTTCAAAAGAAAAATCTAAAGTTTGTAAAGGTCCTATAAGCTGTAGGATTCTCTTTTTGTTTTAAGACCTTCTCAAATAACACTGTAAAAAATCTACTTTTTTGTTATTGTTCCCGTTCAGAAGGTTCTGGTTGTTGTTTTGGGTGACTCACAAACCGATATTTTTGGGCAGATTTTGAAAAGCAAACTGGAATGGCTAAACCTAATCACAAATTCTGTTATTTTCCAGATTGGGATGTCTCGTCATTTGCCAACAACGACAAATCTTCGCTGGGTTTGGTCTGGTTAGACAAACAGCTGGTTGAAGAATTCGGCGATGGCAATCACCTGCGACTTTGCCACAACTTTGCGCCTGCAAGAGATCGAACAGCCGGCCGAAAATGTGTTCTGTAAGCTCGATCAGCTGCAGGAACCAAAATCGTTTGTAATAATCGCTGTTAACGCAGACGATTTTGTGAAGAAGATCCACGCCACATCGGAAGTGTGCAAGTACATCTCCGATCACATGGCCACCTCGGAGGACAAGTTGAATCCCGAAACGTTCAACAACGTGGGGAAGATCGCTGATCTCGAAAATTATCGGCGCGGACGCAGATTTATGCTCGGCGATCGTAATCGATGCTGCCCACACCCAGACCAACATCGAGCAAGGTAAACTTTAGTGTGCGTGACCAAGCGAGTGCTCGAGGCAAAAGATGGTGGCCTTCTGAATCTAGATTTCGTAGAGAAGCTGCGAAAAAGTCAGAAAGCGGCGACCAATACAAAAATCTGGTTGCATCGTAGCAATCGTCCGTGACTAAATTGCATCGGATGAATCTTTAACTATTCCAAAGAGGTAACTGCACAGGTTTGTGTTCTCCTTGTCTCTTTCTTCAAATTTTTCTGTGATTTAAACTAACAATAATTATTCTATTTTAGCTGTCGAAGTTTATGCAACTATTGTATTTTCAAGCTGGAAGTGGTCGAAGTAGTAGCTGCCACAACGGTTCGACTCCGGAGGCATCAGTCGTCGGAGCAAATCTGCTATCAGGATTTTGAGTTTCGCAAGCGGCGCGAGGTCGCATGATCACAAACTTAATCGAGCTGGATCGACAGATGACATCAGATCCAGTAGAATAAGTTTGAACATCAGCACTCATGCATCTTTGTTTGATCAGAATATAGCAAGAGTAAGTTTTTGCTTTTTTTTCTAAACTTATCTGTAACTGAAGAGACTCACATGCTTGTGATTCCAAATTTAGTTCATATATTGCTCTGTTGAATCTGAATCTGCACAAAAATTATCAAATTCTTTGCCTCTACATAACTGTTTAAAATGGTTCACTTTAGTAAATAGTTGTCTAAAAGTGTACCTTCTAAGCTAAATAAACCAGCAAAAGAATTTGAAAATTACATCAGATTCAAGATTCAACGGAGCAAAAAAAATTTTAGCTTTGGTAAATTTACGTAGATTTCATCGGGAATTTACATGTTTTGGAACGATGTTTGTTCGGCACAATTACATCGGATGGCATTTAAATTTAAAATGAATTAGATGTAAATTTGCATCATTAATGACGTGCACTTTTGGTACATCATTAATGATGTAAATTTACCCGATTTTTTTTTTCTGTGTAGGCCGTTGTCATTCGTGCGAGGATGAAGGCTCTCCTTGCCGATGACAGGATGGAAGTAGGCTTCCCTTCCGACCTGCGCGTTTGCGTCTCCGATGACTATCTTCACGTCGTGTCTTGGGCACTCTCCATAGGTCTTGTCGAGACGCTCGTAGAAAGCGTCTTTATCGTCATCGGGCTTGTCGTTCGTCGGCGCGTAGATGTTGATCAGGCTGTAGTTGAAGAATTTGCCCTTTATTCTCAACACGCAGATCCGGTCATTCACCACCTTCCACTTGATGACTCGGTTCTTCTGATCCCCAATCACTACGAAACCGACTCCGTGCATCGCCTTTTCGCCGCCACTGTAGTAGATGTGGTACTTGAAAGAGGTGTTGGCGATGGGGTCCACCGCCGTGAATTCTCGCTCTCCATGACCGGGCCATCGAACTTCCTGGATGGCGGCCACATGCACGTTCAGCTTGTGCAGCTCCCGGGCAAGAAGGCCAGCACGTGCAGGATCTTGGAGAGTTCGAACGTTCCAAGTACCGAGTTTCCAATCGTTGTCCTTTTTACATCGCCTGGTCTGATGCCGATTTATCCGTCCTGAATTTCTTCTTTTGTTTTTCTGAGTTGGTGTTTCGCTTCGGTATGCCGCCTAACCAGGGCTGCGAATACCTAAGGGCTTTTGTTAATTTGATTATTATCCACCGGTGCCTACCGCGGTAAATGAAATACTTCATTTTGACATTTCCAGATACATTTTCGTGTAGCATGTTTTGTCACGCGGTGGGTACGTTCAGTGCTGCCGTTGTTGCAGCACCTTGTGAACGCTTCCCACAAACGTCAGTTTGACAAATAGAACTCAGTGAACGCACCCCAGAAATGTCAATGGTGAATGACAACTGTCAGTTTTATATCAAAGCAAATGTATTTCAATTTCTTCTTCTTGCGCGTTCAAATTCTTCAAAATTCTTGGGGTCGGACAGAAAGTTTTGCAACAAAGTGGAATCGGGGAAATCGTCGAGTTGTTCCTGCTGTAAGAGAGTTTTCGGGAAGTAAAGGATCGACGAAGATGATTCCTTCCGGCGACCAGTTTCTAGGCGATTAGAACCAGCACCATTGCGAGACACCGTGTGGATGTTCCGGAACAATTTGAGGTTTGTGGCCGTGAATTCTCATTCCAAAAAGGTTCTTTCCAACTATTTCCCATGTTTTGTGTTTTTCAGCAATTCAAGGAATGCGTGAGTGCTGGCGGAAATCACGGAGCAGGGGGAATCTGCGCAGCAGGAGGAAATTTGGCAAGTGGTGCTGGTGGATATTAATTGAGGAAAGTACGCCGACTGTCTCGTCCACCGCGTCCTCATGGCGGTCCTCACGGCGGTCCTCGACCTCGCCAAACCACCCGCACGAACCCCCGACGAACTCAGCCAGCTCGCCAACATCTGCAACGCGAAAAAGTACAACGCTAAGCTGGCCGGCGATTCCAGCTCGCTGCTCTACTTCAAAAACTACCTCAAGAAGGCCAAGAGCATGGAAACGACTGCCGCCGTCTCGGACATTGGCCAGCAGCTGCTCGAGCTGGTGCTGATCACCACCGGGCACGTCTGCAAAGTTAGCTACAAGGTATGCACCACCAACCTCCTTCAAACCAACCCCCCTTTACGCTTCACTATTTCAGCAACTCGCCAAGGTGTCGGGCTTTAAACTGACCGAGGACACCAAACCGTTCCGCCACTGTATGCTGCTGCCCAAGGACCGCAAGATCGGGCCCGCCTGGCTGCGGCTGTTTTCCAAGGTACGCGTCACCGTGCAACTGGTGAAGGAGGCGGTCACGGTGACGAGCGTGCTGCCGCCACTAGCGCAGATGCAGAGCAAGGAATCGTCGGTATAAGCGCGAGCGGCAGATTTCGGAAGTAGAAAAGGATCGATGAAGATGATTCCTTCCAGTTTCTAGGCTATTAAAGTCAGCACCAGTGCAAACAAGCCTGTTATTCCGGAACCACAATTGTGAACTATTTATATGTAAATGTACACGTTATAAAATTGTGAACAAAATTTGTTTAATATGCTTTTTTACCAGTTAGTTTTTATTTGACACTAAAATTTTTCGGGGGCTTTCATACGACCAAAGCGGCAATTTTGCATGATTAATTCTTTCAATAGCTTATATTTTTTCAAACGCAATTTTTCAAAATAGTAAAAAAGTAACAAAAATCTGAAAAAAACTTTTTTGAAAATGAAATTAAATAACTTGTTTATTTATATAGGGGAAATCTACCCATATTAATCCTAATAAGCGGTCGTGTTTGAATGATGCTGGATAATCTAGAGTCTCCCTTGAATTTTACTAAAACCAAGTACACCAACGAGTAGAGCAAGTTTTTGTGAACATTTCTGTTTATTTTCACTTTCACTAAAAGTTATTCTATTTCTTTACCAAGCATTTAACAAAAAAATTCCCAAGGGTATTCTAATCGAGGCGAATGCATTGGGCCACGCCCATTTTTCTAATATCGGCTTAGTTCTTTTTCTTCCAACACTCTGTCGAGTGTTGCCATTTGCGCTGACAGTTCAAACGAACACTCACGAAAAGTGGCATTTATAGGAAAGTTTCCTGGCATCGCTGGCTGTGCTGCTGGTGGTGTTGACGGCCAGCCTTTGTTCTTTTTTGCCTTCGTCTCTCGCTCGGTTTTCTTCAGCCTTCGATTTGAATGCAAAGTGAAAATTGAAACGTCAAACGACTTGGCGCGTTTGTTTTTTTGATGGCGCTTGCTAATTTATTACATATTTCGGGATTATTCTTCAAGTGAGTGACTAAGTAACGGTCAAAAGAACATGTTGCCGGTAGTTGGAAGCAATTTCATATCTTAAGCGCCGTGAAAAAGTAAGCGAAAGTGAAAAGTTAATTTTGGCGATATTCATTAAGCGTTTGAGGGATTCTCGTGTGTGTCACTGTGTGTGCCAACAAAATGATGAGAAGTGGTCTCGCAATATACAAATTATGATCAAAAGTGCATTAAATGTGATCTTTTTGGCCAGTTAGTGGCATACATTTGCGTGCCTACTCGAGGCGGTGCTGTTGCTGGTAAGTTTATAGCCCAAATAGTATTTTTGGAGCTTTAATCGAGCATCAAACTCTCCATATGACGAAGATAGGTGTTTGATTGGAAAGGGTAGATTTCCCCTAATGCATCGTTTTCAAGTTTCAGCCTTTTTGACCTTCTACTGCCCACATCTTGACCCAAATAATTTTTGAAATGGTTTATTTACATAGGTAGGAGGATATTTTGAGCAACTTTTATTTTACAAAATACTTACCATCTCTTGTTATATGATTTTTTAAACTAAATTTATTCAGATTTATTTATTGTTACATATATGCATCCAGGGTTGTTACGGACGGCGCGGATTTGCTGACTAATTTTGCTCAGGCGCGGATTTCGCGCGGATGGCAATTTTGATAAATAAATAGATAAATAGGTAGAATTACTTTCAAGTTATTAAGAAAAATATTATCAAGAATTACGAGAATTTGTTTTTTTTTTTTCAATTGAGTGCAATTTCATTTTTTTATTCATAGATTTTTTTCTGAAAATGTTTGTTTGTATTTTCTTAATACGAACCGTCGAAAAATTAAGATGAAGACTATATAGAGATTATTTTTTAAATGTATGGTTGATAATTTCTTAAATAAAATTATTACTACACTTCACCTCCGTGTACGCACGAGTGCAAGCAGCAGTCAAGTGCTCAGTGCTCCATCGTTTTTTCGAAATTTTTCGCCGTAATTTACCGTGATTCGCCGCGAGTTTGCTCCAACAGCATGCCAAGGGCCGGCCGTGGCCGTGGCAGTTCGAGTGCGGCCTCGAAAAACCCGCGAAGTTCGTCTACCGGCCGTGTGCAAAAAGGTAAACAAACCAACGCCGCGTCGTCCGCCATCGCGCCGGGGAGTGTGTGCGCCAAAGGATTTGACCCCAAGTTATTACACCCTAATTACCGTGTCCAGGGCCGCAGCCCTATAAGGCTCCGTTCAGCTACTTCCGGCAATCTGTCGACCGATGGCGCTTCAACATCCGCCAACATTCCCACTAGTAACAAGTTCGCGAGACTGAGTGACGAGGAAAGCAGCTACAACAACACCGACGGTAGCACTACCGACGACGACGACGACCATGGTCGTGCACGGAAGAAAGTGATTTCGCCAAAAAAAAGTAATTACTCCAAAGGAACGACGACCACCACCAATTTTCGTTTTGGACACGTTGGCGGACGATGTTGACGAGCAGCTGGAAGGCCTCGTGTACTGCCTCAAAATAGGTAAATCGTCAGTGCAAGTGTTCACGTTTGACCAGAAGAACTTCGACCTGGTTGTGGAGAAATTGAAGCGTAAAAGCTTCAAGTTCTACACATTCGACCCCGTGCAGAAGACAGCTGTTAAGGTCGTCTTGCAGGGGTATCAAGACCGCCCGATCTCCGTCCTCAAGGAGCACCTCTCGGGTGTCGGAATAACGCCGCGAGACATAAAAGTCCTCTCGCGGAAGACAACCGTCACAGGTACACACACACTGTACCTGTTGTACTTCGACCGCGGCACCGTCAAAATTCAAGACCTGCGGCGGACTAAGGCGTTGGACGGTTTTGGGTAAACTGGCGGTTTTACTCCAAAATCCGACGGACGCAGCGCAATGTCACCGTTGCCAGAAATTCGGCCACGGCTCGCGGAACTGCAACCTCCAGCCCCGCTGCGTGAAGTGCGGTGAGTCACACCTCTCGGAGGTGTGCGCACTGCCACGAAAGGCGGACTTGGGGGAAAACGCAGAACAAACCAAGCCGCGCGTAAAGTGCGCGAACTGCGGCGGTAACCATACCGGTAATTACCGCGGATGCGTCGCGCGCAAGTCCTACCTCGAGGAGCAGGAAAAGAGGAAGAAGAAAGCAGCAGCGTCCCACCCTCCTCAGCGAAGTACGAGTGCAGCCGTTCCTGCAGCTGGCCAGCGAACGGTTCCAGCGGACAACTCAGCGTTCCCTCCTGGCTGGGGGCGATCGTTTGCCAGCGTGGTCGCTGCCGGCAGCGGCAATGCGGCCCAGCAAGAAGTGATCGGGGAAGATCTCTTTACCCTGCCGGAGTTCTTTGCTCTCGCGGGGGAGATGATGACGCGGTTTCGGAGCTGCCGTAACAAGGCGGAGCAATTTCTAGCCCTCGGGGAATTAATGATTAAGCACATCTATAAAGGATAAAAAACTGTGATCTAGTTTTAAGCTTTCTCTATTTCTATCCCCTTTTCCTAGCAAGTTTAATAAGTTTTTTTCTTAATTTTTCTTACTCTTGGCAACACCTTTATTTACAAGCAATAACTGTTCCAAAATGGATTATGATGTAACACACAGCTGAAAGGAACTCCAAAACTCTGTTTTGTACCTCAAAAGAACTTATTGTATCTGATTATTCACCAATAAAACCGAATTTGAATTTGAATTTATTACTACACTTAACTCTTTTCTGAATACATTCGGCTCTGAATATGTAATTTCTTTTGAGTTTTGAGTAATGTTTTTTTACCTTATTTATTTTTAATGTTATAGTAGATATATTGAGATATATTCAATTTGCCTTTGAATTTTAGATGGGATTTACCCGTAGAAATATTTTTCTAAATTTAAACATTCTTGGCGAAAAATAAAATGATCAGAACATTCAAAAATCTATGCTCCATCATTCAAAATTCAAATTTCAAAAATTCGATACTTTTTTTTATATTTTAATAGCTTTTTTATCAATTTTTTTAAATTCAGATTAAAAAAATTTCGAATTTCTAAAACCGTAATTTAAAAAATCCGAAATTTCTAAATTCAGAATTTTGAAAATCTGAAATTCAAAACTCCAAAAAACAAAAAAAATCCAAATTAAAAAAAATCAAAATGAAAAATATCAAAATTGAAGACTAAAACATATTAAATTTAAGACAATTTTGAAAACAAAAAAATAAAAACGGAAATACAAAAATATCAAATCAAAAAAAAAAATCAAATTATTCGCTCTACAACATTGCCTTGGCGTTCTCGATTACGAGATTCCTACTCGAAACTAGGTATCCGAAGGTTTGATTGTTGAGGCAATTGCAAACCTCTTTTTACACCATAGATTTCATCCACCCCGGGATTCGAACTGACGACCTTTGGATTGTTAGTCCAACTGCCTACCAGCGACTCCACCGAGACAGGACCCAGGGAGACGACTCCTACACCTGGACTGAGCTAACGACCTAACCTCTAGGTTAGTCCGGGGCCAACATTTACTTCCCGTCCGACGGAAGGCGTGATCAGACAAATCTCGTCTCGAAAAATGCCACCGGGACCGTCTGGGATCGAACCCAGGCCGACTGGGTGAGAGACAACCACGCTTACCCCTACACCACGGTTCCAAATAATTCTTAAATTCATAAATTCTTAAATTCATAATTTCTTAAATTCTAAAATTCTTAAATTTTTTATTTCTTTTATTTTTAAATTATTAAACTCTTGAATTTCTAAATTCTTAAATCTAGTAATTTGTGATTCATAAATTCTCAAATTCTGATGTTCTTTGGCGATTGTCCACGCTCAATACAAAAAAGATTTTTTTTGTATGAAAATTTGTCCACGAAAGGAGGGAGGGGGGGGGGTTGGCATTTCCAAAAAAAAAGTGTCCACGTGGTTTATGAATGGTCCCTTCCACAGTTTTTTTATTTTTGATTTCCAAATGTTCAATTATTAAATGTTTTAAGAATTATAATTTCTATGAATTTTTGAACTGTTCAATTGTTTAATAATTAAATTTTTGATGATGATTTAAAAAAAATGATTTACTAAATTTTTACATTTAAATTATTTTTGGAATTATAGTTGGTGAGAATTTTTAATGTATAGAATTGTTAAATATTTGGTTTTTTATGTTCTTGGAATTTTAAAATTTTTGACATTTGAGCAGTTCTCTACGGAATCGGTCTTTTTTCTTTAATTTTAATTTTTGTATTTTTTAATCCGGCTGAAACTTTTTTGGTGCCTTCGGTATGCCCAAAGAAGTCATTTTGCATCATTAGTTTGTCCATATAATTTTCCATACAAATTTGGCAGCTGTCCATACAAAAATGATATGTGAAAATTCAAAAATCTGTATCTTTTGAAGGAATTTTTTGATCGATTTGGTGTCTTCGGCAAAGTTGTAGGTATGGATATGGACTACACTAAAAAAAAATTATACACGGTAAAAAAAATTTGGTGATTTTTAATTTAACTTTTTGTCACTAAAACTTGATTTGCAAAAAAACACTATTTTTATTTTTTGATATGTTTTAGAGGACATAAAATGCCAACTTTTCAGAAATTTCCAGAATGGGCAAAAAATCTTTGACCGAGTTATGATTTTTTGAATCAATACAGATTTTTTCAAAAAATCGAAATATTGATTTTCGAAAATTTAAAATCAAGACTAACATTTCAAATGGGCGTTATATTGAATGTTTGGCCCGTTTGAAATGTTAGTCTTGATTTAAAATTTTTGAAAATATTTTTTTCGAAAAGATCGGAAAATTTCACGAATGTTTCATATATTAACATTGTAAATCGGACCTATAGTTGCTGAAATATCGACATTAGAAAATGGTGGGTTATTTGGGTGAGACTTAGAAAACATCAATTTTCCTGTTTTTTAACCTTTGCATGGCAATATCTCAGCAAATATGGGTCGTATCAACAAAGTTCAATAAAGCAAAATATAGAGAATTTTCTCAGCTTTCCAAAAATATTTTTTTCAAAGTTGGGCAAACATGGGCACTAATTTTAAAAAATGAAAAACTGCGACTATTTTCAAAAAAGTTACCTAAAATTGGTTATAACTTGAAAACGGTGCACTTTATAAAAAATTCACTAAAGTACTTTATGATTCCAAATTCAATTTTACATCGAAAAATGAAGTTGAAAAATTTTTGCGATCAATATTTCGATTTTTTGAAAAAATCTGTATTGATTCAAAAAATCATAACTCGGTCAAAGATTTTTTGCCCATTCTGGAAATTTCTGAAAAGTTGGCATTTTATGTCCTCTAAAACATATCAAAAAATAAAAATAGTGTTTTTTTGCAAATCAAGTTTTAGTGACAAAAAGTTAAATTAAAAATCACCAAATTTTTTTTTTACCGTGTATAATTTTTTTTCAGTGTAGTCCATATCCATACCTATAACTTTGCACATATCATTTTTGTATGGACAGCTGCCAAATTTGTATGGAAAATTATATGGACAAACTAATGATGCAAAATGGCTTCTTTGGGCATACCGAAGGCACCAAAAAAGTTTCAGCCGGATTAAAAAATACAGAAAAAATCGAATGACCGAAATCTCAGAGAATTGCTCATTTTGTTTTTATTTAATTTTTGATATTTTACTTTTAAATTTTTTGATTTGTAAAATAATTCCAAATTTTAATATTTTGGATTATTTAGATGTCTGATGCTTTGAATTTGTGATTTATTGGTTTTTTGTTGATTACTGTTTATTTACTCTTATTTTTTTTAATTTCAAATAATAGATTTTTAAAATATGTATTTTTATTTTTGAACTTCTTATTCCTTTTCTGAGTTTCTGTATTTATGTGTTGCCAAATTTAAGAGTTTGTAATCCACTTAATTTAAAAAAAAATCTACCAGAAAATTTGGACTTTTCCTTTGGTTTACTTAATTTCCGCCTTTTAATCAAGATTCTGCATTTGAGTTTCGGTTATATTATTTATTATTATATCAAGTACAAAATTATCCATTCATTTGTAAATTTCAATCGCATTCACATAAGCAATTTCAAATTATTTGATTATTTTTTTCTATTAAAACATATTGCAAACAAGCATAGTGTCAAACGCCACTTTTCCGTTTCTGTTTTTTATCAGCTGCGTACTGCTTAAGAAAAATCTTTTAGGGGACCATCCATAAACCACGTGGACACTTTTTTGGGAATCTGTTACCCCCTCCCCCCCCCCTCGTGGACAATTGTCCATACAAAAAAAAACTTTTTTGTATGAATACACAATAAACACAATAAACAATAAAAATAATTACACACAGCTCAAAATTAAATTTAATAACTTTTTATCGCTTTTGGGCAGTTTTGAATTTTTGAACAACAGATCGGTGGTAGGCGTAACAGTTTCGGGTTTTTATTCACGAATTCATTGTTGTTTTTGCACATTTTGATAGTAGAATAACTGTAATAGTAATGTATAAAGCAGAGCAGATGAACATTTCAATTATTTTTTAATGTAACACGCCCCTAGAGCCGGTGCTCAAATTATTACTCCTGCTTGACCAGTTCGGTCTAACGAAAGGCGAAGTCATCTTCCGGGTGAGTAGTGGTCCGCTGGCGTTGGCGTCAAGTGAAATCAGCACCGAGTTGCCTGGCGGGTAGCGCTGATGAAGTGTTTCTTCCGTGAGCAACTTGACCTGGAAGCGGCCCGCCGCAAGAACAATTCTCATGATCGCCGCCATTGAGTTGTGCTGTATCAATCAGTCCACCTTGTTGATCTTGTAGATGTTCTGCTCCATCTTTTTATTGTTCGATCGCGCATGACCGATTCGACATTCCGTAAATCTGAAAGCAAATTGGAAATCTTCAATTCTGAGCAAAATAGCACAAAAAAACAACCTACTGTTCAGCATGCATAAATTGGATTCCAAGCTGGATAGAAGCTGGAAAAGTCATCGAATCGACCAAGAATGAGGGGTGAAGGGTTGTCGTGCACCTGGAGCCATTCCCGGACAAGTGGATGGCCGCACAACACCGGTCGCCAAGCAAACTTTGCGAGGAGCAGACAACTAGTGGCAACCGGATCGATTTTGGCTCGAACAAACACCTACTTGGACAGCGAGTTGGCATGCTGCACCCGGTACTCGATGATGCCCAGACAGGTGCCGAAGTTGGCCAGCAGATTCTCCGAGCCCAGCATCATCAGCTGGCTCGTGTGACTGTGGATGAGGGCCTTGAGCCAGCTAACAGCCGTTACGACACTGTAAACAAAACCAAAGTTTTCCTGTATAGCGGCATCTTTCAAGTGAACAAAATTAAAAACTTACTGCAGTTTTCTGCTGCATTAGCGTGAAAATCTCCCTCAGCAGCGCCGAAACGTATTGCTCCGGCTCGTTCATGCTGAACCCGTTGCGCCGATTTTCTGCGTCCTTACTGCAAAGTCCCTGCAGCAGCAAATGACCATGTTCTTCTGACTTATCCCGGAAGACTTCACCCTCTCCAGCCGGTCCCTCATCGGAATCTCCACCGTCTTGAGCGCCTTCTTGCCCGCATTGACCGGGTTCAAAAATTCCACCGACGCGCTGTCCACCGTCGGCGTTCGCACCTTGAGCTGCAACTTTTCCTGCTCCTTGCGCTGGAACGAGGCGGCCGGTTAGCGCACAATTACGACCTGCTTCTGACCTGGGAAGGCGGCCGACCACCTTGGAGCCGGGTTCTTTGGTATCCTGCGCAAAGCAAACTTTGCGAGCAACGGAAAACAACAAAACGAAAAATAACAAAACAAACAGCTGTCAAAAATCTACCGCTTTGGTGAGCTGCTGCACCAAGCTTTTTGTGTGGTGAGCCTGGTCAATGTTTTGGTGGAATTTCAGTAGAGAAATGTTTCATTTGAAATATTCTGAAATGTGTCATGAGACACCCGCGCGTCGCATGACGTATTTCAAGAAAATCCACCGCGGTTAACCGCACTCAAATTAACAAAAGCCCTCTAGTCTCGGGGTGGGGCTGCCACTTTGCAGCTTCCGGGACCCAGCTGTGGTTTTCTCTCGACACCGTAACGGGGGCTTTTGTCTCGAAGCTTAACGGTACAGCTACACCCTCCGAAGAGGGTGGAGCCCCCCCTACCCTGTCAGCATACTACCATAGTTCCCACCGGGGTTGGTTACCCGATCTCTCCAATGGTTACTAGTATCCCGGCCAGCGCCGCGGGGAGGCCAGGGTATCGGAGTTACTGAACAAGAGGCTAAAGGACCACTTGGTGGGTCTATTTTATACCTACGTTACTTGTAGTACCTATGGTACGCGTTGTCCAGTCGTTCGCTGACCATTCACTTACCATGACTGTGAAATCATCCGATAAGTCATCATCATCTACAACAGTCTCAGGTTTAGCTATTTTTCTTGTGGTGGGACACAGAATTTTCACCAAAGTGAACCTTTTGCTGCTAATAGACATGTGAAATTTATTAGTAATTTAATAAAAAAAATCTTAATTTCGGCTATAAACTTTGAAAAAGAACGTAAATAAATGTAATTATAATGAGGAAAGGAGAAATATCAATAATGCTACTTACCAAGCTTGCATTAATTTAACAATTACTTTTGGCAACACACTTTCACTGCATTTGATTAAATTTTTTCAACGTACTCCGATTCCTGAAAAAATATTTTGAGTTTAGCTTACCAGTTTATTGAGCAGTCGTATTGCAACAAAACTTTCAAGATAATAATTTTATTCTTTTATATATTTTATATATTCTTTTTTTAATATTTTACTTCATCTCTATTTTTTCATGTTGTCATGTATACGCATTTCTATGTATTTTATAATTGATGATTCTGAAAAAATAATGATTAATTAAGATTTTATCCGTCGTAAGCGTGAAGCTTTTTAATGATTCAGTTTTCTAACAAGAATCACATTAGATAAATAAACTAATACTTACTTAGATTAACCAAAATTTTGTTAAATTTGCCCGGGCTGCTCTATCCCTGAAGAGTTGGCCCGCATCTCCGTTCTACTGCCCTCTCTTTCCTACAAACATTCTTATAACGTGTTCAACTCACTCGCATCAGAGGTCCTCAAGGCGAAGGTCGTCCTCTTGCTCTTCATTATCACCTGCAAAGAAATCATCAACAAACCTAGTCACAGGGTGGCCACCTCGGGAAAAAACCGGGAAAACCGGGAAAAAACCGGGATTTTTATCCACCGGGAGAAAACCGGGAAAAACTCGGGAATTCGACTGACAAACCGGGAAAATATTTTAAGTTTAGTTAAAATTTGACAAATGCCTCTTTAATGTATTCAATATGTTCTTTTCTCAATTAGAATATTATTCCTGTTGTTCTAAATGAAGAATTCGCGAAATCTATGTTTGAATTTGTGTAATAGACTCATGCTTCTTGGTTATGGATGTTTTTTTTCTGTTGTATCCAATTATATTTTTACTTGGCGATTTTTTTTTTTAAATGAAGCAAAATGTTTCCTCTACCAGCGATTCTCAACCTGGGGTACATGTACCCCTCCTGGGGGTACCACGAGCGGTCTCGGAGGACAAACCCCGCAATGGCGGACATTTATCCCAAACAAAATATTTGAGAGAAAAAAATAACAAATTGCTTTGAAGCCAAAAAATAACAACCATGCTTAAGGTGCAATCAATTACGGCCGAATTGTTTTTGACCAATCAGAAAATGTTTAGAAAATATTTGAATGATATATCTATAATTTGCATTCGTTTAGAAATTTTATGAATTTGAAGTAAAGTGCACCGTTTTTGAGTTTTTTTTTTTGTTTTTTTTTCTACAAATATTTGTTTCAAATTATGTAATATTGTGCCAACTACCATTGGTAAAAATAATCTTATGTTTCATGATTTGGATATTTTCAATTCGACCTTTCTTTGCTAAAATATTAGTTTTGCATAAAATAAAAATTAGGAACAATATTACAGTAAATATCTCTCTAAATTTAAAGATCTAGACATTTTTTTTTCCGTGTCTACGTCTACGGCGATTGTTTACGTTTGCGATAGTGCTGATATTTTTTGCGATTTTACGTGTGTTTTGCGCAAGTTTCCGAAGTTTATTCGTGTTGTGCGGTCCGTTTACGCTAACCACCAATCCCGGAAAGTGTCGAACGGTCGGTTCCCGTGGCCTGAATGTTCAAAAAAGAAAGCAGAAAAGAATTTTCTCAACCATTTAATAGAATAATTTTTCAATTGAAAATAGCTATAACTTCAAAAAAATACTATTTACAAAATTTAAATTTACATAAAAATAAAATTTAAAAAACATGGGAGATATTTGTAGAAATGAAAAAGACAACGAAAATTTAATTTACAAAAGGAATTTCTCTAAATTTAAAGGCATTTTCAGTAGATAGTTGAAAAAAACAGGGTACAACATTTTATTTTGAAGTTTTATTAAGAAAACTGATTTGAAGAAATGTACATGGACGTTGTGTGGCCTATCCAGTACATGTTTTTAAACAACTCTAGAAACAAGATTTACGACATTTTTACTACTTCAAAATTCAGGTTTCTTTCTTCGTGAATTGGAATGTAAAAAAATCTCATGCAAACGAAAAATTTCATGTATGAACGCTAGGGCGTACCAACAGCTTAAGTAACACGAAAAAGGGTACCTAGCCTAGAAAAGGTTGAGAACCGTTGAATTATAATATATTTCAACTTAAAAATAATAATATCATGGAGTTTCTGTTTGTAAATATTATTTTATTTGATAATATTTGAGATTCTCAGCCAGACAAATTATTAAGGACAACTTGCAATGATTTTTTTGCAAAGTTTTTTTTAAAGTCGTTTGAAATTGAAAAATACAATATATTTAGAATTCTGCTACAAAAAAGTCACTTAAAATACAGGCAATTACTTTTAGGTGGTTATTACATCAACACAAAAATTGAGATCATGTTGAAAATAAGGCCGATGCTAATATTTTTCAAAGTTTTTGTCCCTCGGCTCTGGCCGGGGTCAAGTGGGGGAACAATCCATAGTCTCAACATTTGAATGCAAAAAGTGTTCAAAAATGCATTTTACACTAGTTTATTTGTTTTGCAACCATTAGACTTCAAAAAATGTAAGATTTGACGGTAACAAAAAAAACTAGTGGTATAAAATTTTAAAAAAATAAAAGATTAATAAATCAACCCAAACATGCTTAAAAATGATTCCAAACGCAAGGGAATGCATTTTATATTGTTTTCAGCAGATTGCACTTAAATTTCAATTGAAATTTTGATGTTTTTTGAAAAATATTTTTTGCCCCCTGATTTTTCGGGGCAACTAACGAATTAACGAGCATTTACATAAATGTTGATAACAATTTATTTTTGCAATTCTTTTCTACAAAATTAATAAATTGTAGTAATAATTTATCTCATTCTAAAAAATAAAACGATTTTTTTTATTTTGAGTTTATAAAATCTACATGTATGATTATGAAAAATCCCAATCATTATGGAAATTAGATGTTTGAATTGGAAACAGATAAAAACGGCTTCGTTTACAACTTACTTACTTTTTACTCATGATTTTATTTAAAGCTTTCTTGAGGAATTCAAAATTTGAACCAAATGTATGCGTTCAAAAAGTATGTTGGTGCTAACGTTAGCCTAAAAAACATTGTAATTTGGTTTAAAAACATTTCGGAAAATTCCTTCTGGGCTCAGGAGAAAACCGGGAAAAAACCGGGAAATCGAAAATCGAAATCTGGTGGCCACCCTGCTTAGTCACCAATTCCACCTCCCCAGTTGCAACACTTTGATTTGCCACTTCAACATTAGCTAAATAGTGTAATGTTTACCTTTCACATCCTCTCACTTCATAATTAACAACACAAACTCAACAAATCGACTGCTCTCGTTCTAATCCTGACTCCAAATGACAGACGTAAACAAACCCATGTACGTCTTTTGAATATTCAACCAATTGTTAATTATATTCGACCAACAAAATTCTTGATTTTTCTAAAACCAAAGCTAACAGTCGAGCACGTTCATTCGAGTTCGGAAAATCTGTTAGCTTTTTGCCTTTAGCATTTTCAACAGACGGGTTATTAAATTAGTATTGAATTTTGGTTATTTTAACTGAAAATTGGCAGTAACAAGTACGTTTTTGTTAAAATTTACGAAAGTAAAATCAACAATTTTAATTGTTAAAATTTCTGGGCACAGTCTCTCCGTGTGTTTACAAATGTACATTGTTTTGTTTGAGTTGTATAATCAGTTCGCAACCAAGTTTTTTTCTGGACTTATCTTTGGATAAGGTCCAATAAGCAAATGTAAACATTGAGTGTAAGTAGCTTACTCCGACATAAGGTGTGAGCGGAATACATTTAAAGTTCACATTTGCTTATTGGACCTTATAAAAAAAATTCAGAATTTACCAGTTGTGTTCAGACTTTTTGCAAATAACTTCTAGACTGATTCGTCAGCAAAAGACCCGAATCCACAAGCTCTCTTATGGTACGTTCGTTTGAAGAGCCGGTGCGGCACTGAGTGCCGCACTCGTCGGTGTCAGTTTTGGTTCAATCGAACGTCATTTGTCAGTGCGCTTGGAACTCGCATGAAACTGAAAAAATATCGAGTGCGGCACTAGAGTTTCAGTTCCAAGATGGCGGCGAAACTCGTGCGGAACTAGCGCGAGTTTCTTCAAACAAACACTTTGACAGCTCTGAGTGCGGCACTCAGTGTGGCACTAGCCATCAAACGAACGTACCATTATATCCGCCAGCGACCACGAAGACTGTTTTGGTTGTCTAGGAGCGGTGTCCGGAACCAGAAATCTGTTTTTCCTATCAACGACACTACTGCCCCACCTAATTTCTTCCTATTATTTTTCTCGGCCTCATCTTCTTCTTACTCACACTCCTGCCTGTGCGACCGCTCTTGCTCTTTCCCGCGGTGGCTCAATCCGGTGATGCTCCGTCTGGCTCCCGGCTCCCGTGCCTGCCGCTGCCTCGCAACAGCAGTTCACTCTTCGTCGGTTTTCGCCTCCTCGTCGACCTCCTGGCCACACCGCAGCAGCCATTGTCAACGCCCGTGGCCTCCAACGTCAACGCCAGCAACCTCCGAGGTCATAAAGTCCCTGTAGATTCCGCCGAAAATGAGTATTTGGTTTGGTGAATAAGGGTCTGCTAAACGATGCAGGTTCAGACGATTTTTTTCAGTAACCTAACCGGATTGCTATTGCTTCAAAAGGGTCAACAGCTATAGCTATATATATATACTTTTCCCGAAATTCATCATGCAGTTGAGATGCACACGCTTACCAAATAAAACCAAAAAAAATGGTAATTATCATGATTTTTCGAGTTCAACTCGGATAACACTTTTGTTGGTAAAGTGGGTCGAACTGGCAAAATCATGATTTTCATGAATTGCCGAGTTCGAGCATGGGGAAATATTTCACAGGTTAAAATGTTGCCTATCTTCGGGCGCTTTTTGATTTCTCTTTTGGGATTGAAATAAAAACAATCATAGTTTAAAATAAATTAACAACACTTCGCTATTTTTATTAATTACAATATTCGCAAAACTCAGACATTTATAAAAAAGTGTGGATTTTCAAATTAATGTTAGTTGCCTCCTTTTAATGCTGCACCCTGATCTCGTGACTCCGCTTAGAATTTTAGGTTCGGTGACAAAGGCTGGAAGCACGATGACGACAACAGGCGAGTTCCGGTTACCAGTTCCACTTCCTGTGTGTAGTTTAACCCAAGCAAGCGAGGCACGATTCTGCCGCTGGTGGCGATGGGGATCAGTACGTTTTCGGGACCACCGAATGGGACAGCAAACGGCCGGCAGTTCCTGCTGCAGCAGCAAATGGTTCGCCTAGTCGTCGAATTCCCTTTGTCAGATTGCGAGCGTTGCTCCGGCATCCTTGACCTGCTTGAACTTTTCCTGCTCGTACTCGAGCAGCTTGCAGTAGTCCTCGGTCGAGGTCACATCCAGCTGGGCTTCGGTGGCTCGAACGGGCCACGACACGAGATCGGCCCGCAGTGACCGTGCAGCGTAAACTGCAGCTGGTCCATGCTGCCGGCTACCTCCAGACACGTCACCGGCATCTGGTGGCCCTGCTGGTGAAACTCCAAGATGCAGCGCCGGTCCGGTCCGTTCGACTTCTGGAACATGCTAAAGCTACCCGCCGAACTGGTGCGAATGTTCGCTGGAAATTTTGGAAGTTAAAATTCAATTAAAATTGATCCTTGGACAATTGAGTTGATAAAACTTACTACGCCGGTACGCGGACGTAAATCCCCTGAGCCGCTGAGCCGGGCCGCCACTACCTTGTCCCCGGTCAGCTTGATGTTTGTGACCCCGTTGTTGCGGGTGTGCTCCGTCTCGTAGATGCCCTGAAACAAACGCACCTCAGTTAGCTGCCAACACGAATTGAGATCTACGAGCTTACCTTGAAGTTGCCGGTGGTGCCCTCCCAGAACTCGAGCCGCTCGTTGGCGCACCCGATCGCGATGAGATTACCCAAGTAACCACAAGCATTTAATCAAAACTCTAAATTCATTAAACAATTAAACAATTAAATTATTAAACATTCTCAATGCTATGACACTTTAAATAGACTTTCCAATTGTTTTGAAACATTTGTAGCTTGAAGCATTATTACCATTACAAAAGTTGCTCAAAATGACCTCCTGAACACGGGAAAAATAAATATTTTCGAACAAAAAAATTTGGGCAGTAGAGGGTTAAACAAAACCTTTGTCCACGTCACGGATCTTTCCGGCAAGGAAACTGGATCGTCCGTCACCGGCGGCAAGAAATGACGAGATCTCGCTCTACGCCGCTTCGTTGGCCGCTCAGGGCGTCGCTGAAAAGTCGCTCAGAATCACCACGGCGCGCACACCGGCGGAAGCTGCATGCCATCGGCGGAAACCGCTCCAAGACCCCAGGACCGGGTGCCTAGTCGGCACTCTGAGCCCTGGCCGCATCGAAGACGTGATGCCGATCCCGTCCGATTTGCCTCGCCGAAGGGAGGTCGCCGCGAGAGAGAGTGCTGACATTTTTATGGTGGCTTTTTTGTGACGCTGTGCATGTTTCCTTTTACACACTCAGGAAATGTAATTAATGAGGAATAAAGGATAGAAAAAAGTAAATATACAAGTGCGTTATATCGTGATTAACCTTTGAAGCTAAGTGAAGAATAAATGTTCCTATTTAACCTGCCAGGTGTTTTTATTTTCCCTGAGAAAAATAAAGTTGTTCTGACTGACTGTATTGAAAAACATCAACTGTTCATACATATTTCAGAACGGACGAGACGGTTGGCGCAGCGCATCAAGGAGAAACATCTCATATAAATTCAATTCAACACGCCGTTTAGAATCTCCTATGTAGAGGAACTCGACAAAAAAACACAAATAAGCTTTCAAAAACATAATCTCAGCTGTGAAAAGCACTCTCCCCAGAAAGAAAGAGCTGTACTGCTGCCAGGTTTTTGGGACGTTTCTTCGCTGTGGTTTTGTCGCTTCTGCACGGGGCCGCCTCGTAATACGGAGTTGGACCGGAGGACGAGAGAGAACGGTTTCAGAGCTCCGCTCCGAATCCGCCATTGCTGAGTCGTTTCTATAAGTTCGCCGGATCGCTGGTAAAGTCTTTCTCGTACTGTGCCGCAAAGTCAAAGAAGGCGGTTACTTGCCAGTTTTCGGTTCTTGGCTTTGGTTCGGAGTGGTGAAGTTGAACTGAAGCTTCTTTTTCAGCTTGAAGGCGAAGCTCGTGGGTGACTGTTCGAGGTAGATTTCATATATTCCTTGCGTTGCATGTCATGTGGTTCGGTGAATTTCCGCCATCAGTTCGCCGATCGTCACGTCCCAAATTTTAACCTGAGCGGATCCAGCGCGGCGGCCAGTGCTTTCCACTGAAGTGATGCGGGGTTTTCTCGTCGGCACCATCCAGATCATGAAGCCTCGCCAGTTTAACTTCCTACAAGATGCTCTTGTTCAAATGCTTGATCGCGCACTGCGCCGCCAGCTCGAACCCATCGACAATATGAATCGGATGAATTCCCCGGTCCAGCAGCGACCCGGCCTGTTTTGACAGCGCCCCATTAAGTTTGTGACATCGCCGTCTCCGAACACTATCATCTTGTCCGACGGCGCACGAGATCTACCGCAAATTGAAAACAATATTCAAATGCTGTAAGGTGTTAACGATGCTCTTAGCGCCACCCGCACAAAAGCCCACTTAAAATCTCGCCGCACATACCACGAACAAATTGCATCAAGCCCAAAGTTGTAACAGCCAAATCAAGCGTGAATAAAGATTGCCGTTCTGCTGTTTGTTTTCATTTGACAACCGCCCGCCCGCCCTGCCCCTCCGCTGCAAGTCCGCCACAGTTTCGCTGCTGCACGATCTACTGCTGTTATTCTTCGTTGTTGCTGCCTATCGTACATTTCTACGCATTGGCCTGAGCCGTCCACGTACTCGTCAGATTGCTTGATGGTGTAAGTAGCATAGTGCTGTCGGCGTTGTCTGTGTTGTTGGACAGAACAGTACATGAGCTACATGAGCAATACAGGGGTATTATTCGCTGGACAACTAGCGCCATCTATTGCCGAGCACTGCTAACATGGATTTAAAAACATTGGCAGAGTTGCCAAAACTCATTGAAACGATGAAACAGGAATCACTAAACTGTACGAAGGAACTAGTTTCTAGCCAACAATTCCTGTCCAGCAAATTTGAGGAAATCGTGCAAAGCCTCAAGATTCTGAGTGATGAAGTACAACACCTACGCGCTGAGAACGATCAACTGCGGTGCTCAATCAAAACACTATCGCTGAATGCAAAATCCATATCGAACGCAGTTCAGAGCACTGAAAGGGACTTGGAGAGCCAATGTAGAGCGCAGCTTGCTTCGAATGCGATAGTAGTTGGTTTGCCAAGATGCCCACAAGAGGACACAGCTGACTTGGTGCTCAAACTCTGCGATTCCATCGGCTACAAACATGCAAAGAATGAGATTGTATCCTGTAATCGAGTCGCCAATCAGACAGCAGGCAGTTCACCAATCAAGATAACGTTCAAAAGCAAGTACGGCAAGGAGTGCTTAATGGAGCACAAGAAAAACTATGGACCATTGAACAGCACTATGATCAAAGGGGCGGAATGGCCACGAGGAAAAGCTGGCAAGGTGTTCATACGTGACGACCTAACACCAATCACGATGAGACTTTTTCAGGAGCTGCAAGGAACGTTGAAGTTACGCTTTCTGGCCGGGTCGAGATGGGGCAATAATGGTCAGGAAGTCTGACAACTCCAAAGCTATTCCCATACACTCGCGGCAGGATTTACATAAGTTGCAGACTTTTGGACAGAATTGATGACCAGCATCCAGTCAGTTACAAGCAGCAAACCACATAATGGCCATTGAACCGCAATCAACCAATCAGTATGTAGATGAACCAACTCTGCTACGCTTCCCCCTGAATGAAACCAGCTTGAAAATAATCCAGATCAACATAAGAGGCCTCAACGACTTCGACAAACTCGACTCTCTCTGCATATTCCTGCGTAACCTATACCTTTGTCACTCGACCACTCAGCAACAACATACTCGACCACGTGATCAGCAGCGTATCGGATGCCCCAAGGATAACCAACTTCACGATGGAGTGTGAATTAAGTGACCACAACTATGTGCTTACGGAGTTGAAGCTGAGTAATCGTCGGGAGAGCAAACAGCTCTCAAAAACGAGGGTGAACTACAATGCCGTTGACTCCCAATTCCACCAGTTCCTCGTTAGTGAAGATTGGACCTCCCGACCAGTGAATGCGAGACTGCAAGCCATTACCGGTAAATATGCGAAGCTAGTTGAAGAAAATTCCACAACTACAACCGTTGAAGTGAAGGTGAAGAACAAATGCTGTCCTTGGTACAATTTTGATATCTGGAAACTTGGCAACATAAGGGACAGTATGCTAAAAAAGTGGAAACGTAACCGCCAGGATGCAAGAACAACAGAGCTGTTGGCCCACGCTAACCGGAAACTTGCTGCTGCTAAAACAAAGGCCCGTATTCAGTACCACTCCAAACTCTTCAACTCAGGTAACCCAAAGATGGTGTGGAGCCGCATCAACGAGCTGATGGATGGTAAGTCGAAACCAAACAGCACCCTTTCCCTTGTGGTGAACCTCAATGAAGAGCACGACCCAATGAAAGTTGCAAATGTACTCAATGAACACTTTGTGTCAGTTGGTTGTGTGCTGGGCAGTGTTGCGTTCCTCACGCGCTCACGCGCTCGTGAGCGCTCACTTTTCGCTCATTCGTGAGGAGGAGCGCTGCGCGAGCTAGCTCACGTTTGCCCGCGCTCACGTTTGCTCCGATTTTTTCAGCTCGCGTTTGCCCCACGCTCGCGCTCGCGCTCATTTTTCGCTCACGGAGCGCTCACTTTGGAAGTATCGCGAATCGTTTTACTTTTTGAGACAGTTTTTTTGTTTTTCAATCTTAGTTAGATCAAAACTTAAGGCGCAGCATGTCAATGGAAACAAAGGAAGGGTATGAGCGCGTGAACAAAAAGGACTGTAATCCTTAGAAAAACATAAAAAAAACAATGAAATAATTCAAGAAGATTTATGCTGGGGTAAGTTCGATTCTATGTTATATGCTTGGTTGATTAAAATATAAAATTAAACTGTTTTATGTACCTAAACAGTTTGTTGGCTACCATTCCAGCGTGCGGATCAGAATGAGCAACCATTAAACAAAAGTCATTCCATTTAATAAATCGTTCAGTGCTTGGAAACGGATGATCATTTTTATTAAGTTAATCTTTCTCATTCTAGAAAATAGGGTAAAATTGTTGAAACATTTATCTTTTTACAAAAAGCCTCCAAATTGCTAGTGTTTGAAATAACCCATTTGAATGAAATAATATAAATTGTCATTGTTACGTTTTAGCACATAAAGGGTGGTTCCTCTTCCGTCAAGTAAATTATATCTAACACTTCCGCTACCAAGCCTCTGAAAATATTCAATTACAGATTCAATTAATGATTTTTTGAATATGGTCATACTCTAAAATGATCCGAATATGAGGGATGATTATAACTTTTATAAAGCTCACTGCTGTTTTTTTATAAAAGTTCAATAAAACAAATTTTATTTTTTTGGTGTTTTTAAAACCACCTTGAGTCAAAACTCCGGATTCTAACAACTTAAAATAAACATTTGTCAATTAATTCAATTTTTTTTATACATATCAGTGCATCTCTTCACGTCAATGATTTTTCACATTAAGAATGAGCTAGCTCTTTGTTAGCACACTCAAGAGTAAATCATTCTGCCCCTTGGCTAATTCTGAATTTAAATAGAACGTATATTTGGGTTCGCCGACTACATCCATTTTATTGCTTACTTTTGTTTGTTTGACCACTTTCTTGTTTGTTTTTGCTGCCTGTGCTGAGATAGTTCTAGAAACTTCGTTTCAAACAGGCAGATGCTTCAACAGGGAAAAACAGCTACCTACTTTCGCTCACCAGCTCACGTGAGCGCAAAACGCTCCGGTGAGCGTGAGCGAGCACGAGCTACCTGATAAAAACTCACGCTCCAGCTGGAGCGAGCACGCTTTCCGGGAGCGCTCGCTCATTCGCAACCCTGGTGCTGGGCAACCAGTTGACTTCGAATGGCGACGTCAACCACTTTGGAACTATCAAGCGCTCTCAAAGATCCTTTTTCCTTCGATCCTCATCCTCACAAGAAGTCTTCGAATGGATCTCCACACTTGATCCGAGCAAAGCCACGGGTTACGACCGTTTTCCGATAGCCGCCCTCAAGAAGCATAGTATCCTGCTCTCAACCATAATAAGCAACTGTTTCAATGAAAGTATCAGCCATGCATCCTATCCAACATGTCTGAAAAAGGCAATAGTTTTCCCTGTCTTCAAATCTGGAAACCCCAAAGACCCCAACAACTACAGGCCGATCTCTGTATTGCCAGCCATAAATAATTTTTTTGAAAAACTAATCTTCACCCGACTGAATGGTTTCCTGACAACAACAAAGCAGCTTTACCAACATAAATTTGGATTCCGGCAAGGATCGACAACAGAAGTGGCTGTTGTTGAGATGATTGATGAGATCTCCAAAACGCTGGATCGCAAGCTCTCCGCCGGTGCTGTTTTTCTGGATCTGTCCAAAGCATTCGACACTATCAACCATGAAATGCTGCTGAAAAATCTTGATTGTTACGGAGTAAGAGGTCATCCTAACTATCTGTTGGCAAGCTACCTGAAAGAACGTGCCCAACAAGTTGTAGTGTCTGGCGTGCTCAGTGACGAATGTGCGATCAGTTGTGGGGTACCCCAAGGCTGCGTCTTAGGTCCATTACTGTTTCTCCTGTATGTCAACGATCTCTCTAACCTAAAGCTACATGGTATGCCCCGCCTCTTTGCTGATGATACGGCAATCTCCTACACCAGTGCTTCGCCTACACGTGTCGTCGAAGAAATGCGAGAGGATATGGAGGTGGTCCAAGATTACCTTACAAACAATCTTTAAGCCCTGAACATCGGTAAGACAAAATTTATGCTGTTTCGCTTTCCCAAAAGGAAATTGCCAACATATCCGGAGCTAACAGTACGAGGAGAACGAATCGAGGAAGTAGCCACCTTTAAGTACCTTGGAGTGCATATCGATAACCGATTGTCTTGGAGTGAACACGGGGTCTAGCTCATTTCCCCGAATGACATTTCCCCGAAAATCATTTCCCCTAATTGGTCACATCCCCGAATACCACTTCCCCTAATCAGCCACATCCCCGAATGCCATTTCCCCGAATATCATTTCCCCTAATCGGCTATATCCCCGAATGCCATTTCCCCTAATCGGCCATTTCCCCGAATGCCATTTCCCCGAAGTGACACTTACGCCAATTGCCGTTTATTTTAATTTAAAATTACTCGAATTTGCATATCCCCTAATCATCATTTTCGCTAAAGCCTTTTCCATGACTAACAGTTATTTTCTTCCTCAATTTTACCGAACAAACAGCTTTTTCGGGTATGCTGTTGATTAAATGTTGTAAATTGAGTAGTAAAGCCTCAATTTTTATGAACAACGGTAAGAAACACGATTAAAAACCATCTCTGATAACTTTTTTTATGCAAAAAAAAGTTATTGACAAGACAACATTTTTTCGATAGATCAACTATGCCCCCCCTGAACCGAGCTGTCAAGTAGGAGCTTTTCTGCCAAGAAGGGCCGTGAAGTGAATTTTTAGGAATTGAATTAAAAATCCATTTTAAATCCTTTGCGGTCGTTCAAAGGGTCATTGTACTTAGTAAAGCTTATTTTTCTTGTGAACAATAATATCACAAATTTAAGCTTAATTTTAGGACCCAATTACTAGATTTTTTGTTGTTCAATTAACATTTTGTATTCAACCGCATGATTAGATGTTGTTTTTGAGAATTTTGTTCAAGAACGCAAAAATCGAACAAATACATAAGGCTGGTACAATTTTTTTTTGAAGTTTTTGTTGATTATACTTTTCGCCAAATCCCAAACCAGCAATGTGAATAAAATGATCAGTGTGAACGGGGTTCTACTGATACGGGGTACTACGAAAATCGCACGGTATGTTTTTAGATCATAAAAAATAACAAAACTTCTATTGCATTATTATTATCATGTCTATAAGAAAAGGGTATTTGTTTTGAGAATATATAAAAAAAAAGTCTGTGACAATATTCATTGTATTTGAATGAATAGTACCAAACCTTCCAACACCCCTTCCCCCCTAAAATGCTACGTCTGTTCTGAGGGAAGCCAAAAAGAAAGTTGATCATTCAAGGCCAATACGAACCTTTCAAGAAATATTATATGTAGTTTGATGTGATAGAAATTGCCATATTTTTTTTTTCTTAAACAGTCGACTCTCTGGCTGTCGATCTTCTCGATATCTATAATTCTCCATCTATCGATGAATTCTTCAGTCCCTTCAATCTGCATACTTCAATTATCTTCATTCCTCGATATTTTCCCTTGCTTGAAGGATCTCTTCCTCGACGGTCCCTTGGATTCTGTTTGCTTTAAAAATCTCTTCCGGTTGTCAATAATTTCAGTTTTCATGGCTTGCATAGGCATTTTTTGGCGAAACGAAGCTTTAAAGGGTGTTTGACATTAGTTTTTTTTTGTTTGATGGACATTGCCATGATTCTCTCCCATAGCTGGGTATCAAGAAAAAAATATTTTCAATCGAGTCTTAATTTTCCATCGTTCTGTAATCTGATGATTCTCTTCCTCGACGGTCCCTTGGATATTGACAAGCAGAGAGTCGAGACAAGCCCGGTGCCCAGGAGCGCGCGCTGGGGCACCGAGCATTTCGGCTTGACCGCGTTCGGGGAAATGGCGTTCAGGGAAATGACTATTCAGGGATATGACTAATCGGGTAAGTGGCATTCGGGATTGTGGCCCATTCGGGAAAATGGCATTCGGGGATGTGGACGATTCGGGTAAATGGAATTCGGGGAAATGACTATTAGGGGAAGTGTCTTTTCGGGGAAGTGGCATTCGGGGAAATGTCCTTTCGGTAATATGGTTTTCGGGGAAATGTCATAGATTCTGAACACGTTGAAAAGGTTGTCACAAAGTGCTCTGCACTCAGTGGAGTTCTGAGGAAGTTGTCTAAGTCTGTACCACAACATGTGTTGCTAAAAATGTACCATGCACCCAAAGGAAAAATATATCTCAAAATCTGCAACAGTGGATTTGCTATAACATTTTTTGCAGCAAGCCCCTAGATCATTTTTGCCCGCGTGTAAACATTTCAGAGATCTGCAGTTCTCACCAACACATATAACGCTGGCCCGTCCCCGAGCAACACTCCAAAGAGAAGCATACCCAAGTAACCATCCAGCACTAAAACATGGTCACTGTTCAGCACTGAAAGCGCTTTTACAGCTGCGAGTGAATGCTAAGAAGTTTTGAGATCAGCACTAACAGCTACTTCAGTGCTGAACAATGACCGAGTTTGGACTTTACTCGGCCGGTTTAGTGCTGGCCCCTACTGTTGTTGTCCACCCCTGCAGAAAATGTCAAAAAAATGAGAGAGGCAAAAATATTGCTTCCTCTCCGCCGCTCACTGCCTTTCACTTTCTCACCATTCTATTTTGGTTTGTTTACTTACTACATTACCGACTCAGCTGACCGAGTTTGCGAAGTCGATTTTTTTGGCTGAAGATGAAGAGATTGGGATGTGATGCCAAGATGATAGAAGTTGCCGTCGCTGTTGATTCCTGAGCCCTTGCCTTCTCACCTAAATAAGAGATGGCTTTCCGAGCTGGGTTTTATAAGCACATATGCAACTACGTTGTGCCAGTAGAATGCCAAACAACTTCTTGGGTTTACTGATTCCTCCTAGGTTTCATCTTGTTGGAAAGGGCACTAAAGAAAACAGTTAACAGTAACAGTTCGAAAGATTCAGTGTCTTTTATTCATTATTTATAATATAATTATTAAAACAATATATTCACTAGGTACATACAACTTCAAAAGCCACGAAAGCTAATAAATTTTTCGCCGCCCGCTTAATTCACATCAGCAGCCCGCGGCCCCACCAGCAGGAAAAACGCAATATCTGCCGGCGGCTCATTGTTGCGGTTTGGCTCTCGTTCGTGTTAACTGTAAAGTATTAATTTCTCTTTAGTAATATAATAAAATACTTGTTAAATCTAGGGTTAAATACTTACGAGGATGATGAAAACTAATATGAAAACGGTTTATTTTGGCTGGTTTCTCGACAGCCTCCGTTTTTTTTTTTTGGTGCGAAACGAGAAAGTGAGAAGTTTGTTGTTTTATCGCGCTCTCTCTTTCACTCTCCTCTCAGAATGCGAACAACGTTGCCAGTTTGATGGAAAATGCATGACAGTGTTGCTAGCGGTTGCACTAAACCAGCATTTATTCAGCTTTAGACAGTGCAGTTGAATAAGTGCTGAATCGAATTTGTAAATGCTGTTGTGTGACTAATTAGCAATGGAATGCCAATCTGTTGCCGATTTCTGACTTTTTGCTAGTGCTGGATGGTTACTTGGGTATGTTAGTGCTCTTTCACTCACTTTTCATCAAGCGTCCATGGCGCGGTGGTAGCGTGTCGGATCAATAACCAAGAAGTTAGTGGTTCAATCCTCGTTCTGTTAAGGGTTTTTTTTTGTGAAATACAACCAAAAAGCCGTCGGTAATGTCGATAATTGTCGGTAACGGGCAAAAATGTCATACCCCTATATCGCAAAAAATGCATGAGGACAGTTTTCATGCAGATTCTGATATACTTTCATGCCGCCATGCATCACAATCATGCCCAGTTAACTCAATCCGAATTCTGAAACGGAATCTAATTAGAATCGGATACAAATTCCGTTTCAAACGCAACAACCGGTTCCGTGTTCGAACCGGTTGTTGCGTTTGAAACGGAATTTGTGTACGATTCTAATTAGATTCCGTTTCAGAATTCGGATTGATTTGACTGGGTGCGACCGCCGTTTGGGTGTGCGTTCATCCAAAGCCGTTATCAATATGCAATTGCCGCTTGGGGAACCTGCTGCAAAACACATTTGAAAGTACTACAAGTCCAACAAAATCGTTGCATCAAATCAATCTACAAATTACACTACCTGCATCCAACACGTGAGCTGTATACTATGCCGCAGCACAACATACTCCCGATAAATGGTCTATACACGCAACGGATCGCTACGGTCATGTTTAAGGCTGTGAAAAACTTAAACCTGCACCACAACTGGCAGTTTACGACTGCTGAACATCGGTATCCTATCAGAACAGCGCATCACCTACGACAGTATGACTTCAGGAAGGAAACCGGTTTTTGGATTTTCTTTGTAATTCTTATTAAGAGAAATAAAATGTTAATTAAACTATAAGATTTAACAATGTGTTTATTGATTTCAAAATTATGTACAATGTATCAATGAAAAATACAGATTTCACAATATGAAAATAATTACAATAAAGTGGAGTGCTTCGAGGCCATTGCTTTGATTTCGTGTAGGCCATGTTCTCCCGGGTCCACTCGGGGATCTGCTCGCCGCACAGCATGTTCCGGATCTCCTCCCGCGGAAACGCCGCCAGCTTGTTCAGCGGGAACACCTCGCAGTGGAACGCGGCAGCTGTTTGCCGAAGCCCTCCTGCGGCCAGAAGTTGATCGTCATGTTGCATTACTCTTAGACAATTTGTAACGTAAAGTGGAAGATGAAAAAATGATTTGAAATTATAACATGAGGATGATTAATTAAAGGGAAGATCTTACTGTTGACCCCGCTCGGCATCAACTCCGCAGACTGATAACCGTAGTCCTTCGAGCTCGGTAGATAGGTGACATGCTGGTTCCACTTGAGTAGATTTCCTCTGCCCGGTACCATGATACGAAGTTCGTGCTGGTCGGCGTGGCGTGGACTAAGCCCGACTAAGTCCGTCATCTATCCGAAGCGCTCCAAACTTTTGCAGGCTCTGCTGTTGATGAAGCAGCGATTGCTGTTGGTGCACCGCCGCTACAACCTGCTGCTGCTACTGAGGGGGCATTTGCGAAGCGGCACAGACCGTAATCGATGCCATCAAGTCGGTAGACGAACTTGGGCTGATGGGACCGCCGCCGCCCATCACCGCCCAAGTAACCAAACAGCACTAAATCAAGTCAGTGTTTAGCACTACAAGCGCTTTACCAGCTGTGGGTTACAGCTAAGAAGTTTTGACATCTGCACTAAAAGAGCTTTTACAGCTGATTTGCAGTCGGTTTTGGACTTTATATTTCTGATTTCCAGCTGGCCTCTACTGTTGTTGATCCAACCCTGCACAAAACGTCAAAAAATTGGGAGAGGCAAAAATGTAGCTCTCTCTCTCCCTCATTTTTGTCCCCTCCTTCCATTCTATTTTAAGATTTGTTTACTACTCTATGTTACCGACGCTGCTGACCAAGTGTTGAAGAGCCGATTTTTTTTTATTGAAAGTGAGATGTCGGAGATGTAATGCCAGGACGACGACGCCAGGAGCTAGTTGTTGCCGCCGATGAGTGGAGATTCCTGAGCCTAAGCCCACACGCCCAATTTGAGATGGCTTACCTCAGAAGTAGGAACACCTACAGATGGTAGTACCTTGCGTAAAACCTATTTTTATTTACTCAGACCAGCCCGGGAGCATGTTGACAGCTCCCATACAAACTGAGCGTACCTCTTTTTGTGGGCCCAGTGGGCCTATGATGGCGGCCTTCGATATTATCTAGCCAAATTTTTGAAAATGGCGAATAGTTTAAATAAATATAGTTTTTGCCTTGTTTCGGTTTAAAACGACAAAATAAGCAGTTTAGAATCATTTTTGTTAAAAACTTGTTTAGAGATACGCCTCGTCCAAATATTAGTCTAGAACAGTTGAAAGGAGCGTGCCGCGAAAGCCGTCACGAAAAAAAAGTTTCCCATGCAAATTTTGAGTTGCGTAATTAATGGGCAGATCCGACGAGGCCCACTGGCCATCTGTGGGTGAATACGCGCAACTCACGAAAACTGTCATCTTAGGGTCCGGCTGACTCAGACAGACACTGTAGGCAGCAGATTCCTCCAATCCGGCCAAGGATTGTAAGAAGAAAAAAAACTTTAATTTATTTTGATTCCCCCTGGTAATCCTGAAGCAAGCAATTGCCGTTTACGTTTGGCACCGGAAAGGCCCGGGTAAGCCAACGTAGAAATGCATCCTGTAGAAGAGATTCTTCTATAATTCTTCTAAAAAACATGCATTAAAACTGAAAAGCATGAAATTTCGATGAATCTCGCACACCGACTGACAGCCGGTTTTTATTTTTCTCCGCTGGTTTGTTTTGGTCGTACTGGCAGAAGCTTGGAATGAAGGGATGAACGAGCAAGAGATATTTTTATTTTCGTTTGCTTAGTTCTCTCTCTTTTACACCACATCTGTGTTGCCAGTTAAATGGAAAAAAATACAGCAGTGTTGCTAGCAGTAGCATTAAAACAGCTGCATTTCAGCTTATAGAGTTATCTACGTGCGCATGTATTGCGTGTACGTACACGAAAAAAAGTGAGGTTAAATTTTGTACCGGCCAGCAAAACAAATGGTGTGCTAGTGTGTGTGAGATCGGGCTTAGATAGCTCTATACTACAGCAGTAGTTTTAGAGCTGATTTGTCATCACCTTAGCTGTTTTAGAGCTAACTTGCTGTTGAATGCTAATAAACAGCCAATTTATGATTTTTGTTAGTGCTGGATGGTTACTTGGGCGGGCGAATGTGGTTCTGGTGCAGTTGATGGGGTGGATGTTGGGGCTGGTGGTGGGGTGGGAATGAGCCGTAGTTCGGAAGGGCCGACTGGCTGGGTAGTTACTGTTGCTGCTGCTGCTGGACCGGACTCCTCATCGGCGGTGGAATCAACGGTCGGCCCTGGCCCTCAGGTGCTGTGCCATCTGGGGACGAATCTGCTGACGAGTTTTGAAAGAGGCAAGATTGAGTTTAGAAAAAAATTCCTTACGAAAATAATCATTTCAAACCAACCTTTCGTGTCTAGGCTGCTTGCTGGACGTGATCAGCTTCTGCTCGTAGAACAGCTCCGACGTAAACTTGATGATCGCTTCGTACGCTCGGTAGTTTTCGCACAGCAAGATCTTACACGGGAAATCGTTCGGTTAGTGATCGTACAGGCACTCCAGCAGCGAAATGTCCAACTTGCGCTCCTTGGCATAGTTCGATAACAGCTCCGGGGACATTTGCATGTGGTCACCGCCTTGCACTCCATGGCGCCATGGAGTGCAGCACCTAATAATAAAAAAAGAGATAATTTAAGGTTAGTTTTTATTTTGAAAATCCCGCCGGAAGATAGATTTGCACTTCTTCCAGAACAGCATTCAGCAATTCTTGGTAATTCATTTTGAGGGCGTGTCCCAAATGTTTTTGTGGCCGGATTCGGTTGATTTCCTGGTTCATCGGTCTGGGGGAAGCGAAATTCGGTTCCCCCAGACCGGAAAACCAAGAATTCACTGGGTTTTTGTGGCCGATTCGGTTGAATTCTTGGTTCTTCGGTCTGGGGGAAGCGAAATACTATCTTCCGGCAGGAACTTGTACAAATCTGTCGCACAGACAAACAGACTGGACACTCGAGTGCCGAACCATCGTTCTCCAAAAACGCCCAAGTAATCATCCAGCACTTAAACATGGTCACTGTTTAGCACTGACAGCGCATTTACAGCTCCAAGTAAATGCTAAACTGCTTTGACAACAGCACTAATAGCTACTCCAGTGCTGAACAATGGCCGAGTTTGGACTTTTCTCGGCTGGTTTAGTGCTGGCCCCTACTGTTGTTACCCAACCCTGCAGAAAATGTCAAAAAGTTGAGAGAGGCAAAAATATTGCTCTCTCTCTCCCTTTCCTCCAGCTCCCCATGCTATTTTTAGCTGTTTTGTTTACTCTATACTCGATTACCGACACAGCTGACCGAGTTGGTTTTTTTTTGTTGAAAATTAGTTGTTCGGTATTTGATACCATTAGTTGCAAGCTGCCATCGCCGGGTGTAGATCTTGAGCCGGTATCCTCTCGCCTAAATTGGAAGTGGATCACTGATGTGATTTTGGAGCATCTTATCGACTTGAATTTTAACACAACATGAATTTTAACACAACATGAACGATCATCATGCTTTTGTGAATGCAGTTTTTAATTGATTGATGGATTGATTGACGATTGGATAGATTAAACAACGAAGTTCATAAAAAAATCATATTTTTATTTTACACAAAAGAAAAACACGCAAGAAATTACAAACACTTGAAACAAACTCATGGGGAAAATTACGGGAAGTTTCCGGAAATTATAGCCGTCAACACACATTGATATCAGAAATTCCTTGGAATTGATTTTGTTTTCCAATCGAGTTTCCAATGGTGGCTTTCTTGGCACATCCAGGCCTGCATGTCAACTGCACCGGCTGGTTCTTTTGAAAACGGATTTCGACATTGACGTCGTCAGGTCTCCCGGAAAAATTTGCTAATTTCCATCGCTGAATCTACTGTACGATCTTATTAATATCCAGATCCAAGCCAGGGAGTAAGATGAGTAACCAGCAAGAAGTTTTCTGAAAATATATAACATTTTAGTAAAATTATAAGATTTAATATATAAATTTAGTACTTACATTATTTTTTAAAGCCAGCAAACCCAAATAAATGAAGTGAGCAAATGATGACAGTTCTGCATGAAGACATGCTATCTCACTCCCTTTTCCTACGTGGGCAAGGCCTAGTTGCCAGTTTTTTAAGAAAAATGATGAACACAGTTGCCAGCACCGGCACTTAAGCAGCACTTAGTCAGCAATACTGAGTGCTAAAATCTTAGTGCTGATCTGCATTAAAACGTGCCGGTGCATGACAAACATGCACTAGAGTGCTGAAGTATTGCTGATTAAGTTTTTGTTTTAGTGCTGGATGGTTACTTGGGCGGTTATTTCAAATTCAATTTTGTTTCGGCATCCACTCACCCGGGGCTGATGGCGCTGCTGTCGTGACAGCTCGCCCGTCTTTTCTCAGTGTGTGTGATGCGTGTTTTTTTTGTTTTTAAGTTGAGCGTGACCACGTGTGAGGCAGCAAATGAAAAAAAACAGCATTCCACCTCGAGTGCCTCCAGTTCAACCCGCCAGAAGGTCGCTTCATCTGTGGAGAGTTCGAATCCGGCCGAATGCACCTGAACGACGAGAGCCAGCGGTCCCGGATGTAGTGTTCCGGCGGAAACACGAGCAAACGGACATTTACGGGCACTTCTTCGACACGCACGACTTTGGGTGTATCAATCGGACAGCGTGACGGACCGGAAGCGGTCGGACATGATGGAGTAGTACAACGAGGCAGAACGAGTGCCAGAACCGTGCCGAAAACTTGAAGTGACACACTCTTGCTTTTACCCCACTATTAACCAGATAGGCCTGCTCCACTGCTTGCCGATGTCGAGGCTGCTGCTGAGGCGCCCGCTGCTTCGGAGAATGCCGGATCCTGTGGTGGAGTCATCTCCTTCGGAGCAGCCTGCTTATCCTTCGTGGACTGCTGCTCAGATTGCTGCTGCTGGTCGTCCTTTTGGCATTTTGACGATGTTGCGTCGATCGTGAGCGCCACTCTTCGTGACTTTTTTCGTCTCATTCGGCCCTTTTGGTTTTGTTCGCTGGTAACTTAATTGCGCCGTAGACACGTTCCCTGCAGATGTTTCCAAACGCCCATCGTGGGGATCAGGTTCTGCCATTGGAAACGGAATTGACTGTGGAACCGACCCACCGTCATTTTCGGCCGTCGGTCTTGATTTATTTTTTTTTGATTTTGTAACTGATGATCAGCAACAACAAAATTATTTCGAAACAGCTGTTAATGTTTACAATCGTTAAGGCTTGATTGTCTCACGCATACACTGACATGACACATGACAGTAATGGGTTTGTATTGGTGTGTTTGGGCTGCGCTTCGGCATAAGCTCACCACAGCGCTGGCGTCGCCGTGATTTGGTGGTTTGATGAAGGACGATGGATTTCAAAAATAATTTGTATGGAGAGTCACGGCTGTTTGTCTGTGTCGGTCGGTTGCGGCCGGGAAGTGCAAGATTTCGGTTCTCCCTGACCGAAGAACCAAGAAATCAACCGAATCCGGCCACAAAACTATTCACTGGCTTGTAATTCTTGGTTATCCGGTCTGGGGGAACCGAAATCTTGCACTTTCCTGCCGCAACCGACAGAATTGTTTAAGTTCCTGCCGGAAGATAGAATTTCGCTTCCCCCAGACCGATGAACCAAGAAATCAACCGGATCTGGCCACAAAACCTTTCACTGGCTTTTTATCCTTGGTTTTCCGGTCTAGGGGAACCGAAATCTTGCACATTCCGGCCGCAATCGACAGATTTGTATCTGTTCCTGCCGGAAGATTCAATTTTGTTTCCCCCAGACCGAAGAACCAAGAAATCAACCGGATCTGGCCACAAAAACATTCACTGGCTCGTTATTCTTGGTTTTCCGGTCTGGGGAACCGAAATCTTGCACATTCCGGCCGCAACCGACAGATTTGTATCTGTTCCTGCCGGAAGATTCAATTTTGTTTCCTCCAGACCGAAGAACCAAGAAATCAACCGGATCTGGCCACAAAAACTTTCACTGGCCCGTAATTTCTGGGGTTTCCGATCTGGGGGAACCGAAATTTTATTTTTTCCGGCACCTGTCTCACTTTGTACAACACTTACCATTCCAAATCGTCTGTCCGCCAGCTTCTAAAAAACACTAAGTCCCGATTTGACAGCGGGTGAAACAATTCCGCAAAATCTTCAAAAAAATTCTAAGTTCAAAAATTACACACCCAAAATTCAGAGTCGAGATAATCGTTCTCTCACAATTTATCGAGGTTTTTAAGCGAAGATGGCCACATTTTTTTTCTAATGTTGGTGCTACTGCGCGATTTTGACATTTCGGGCGTTCACTATTCGAACGCCATCTTCGCTTAAAAACCTGGATTGAGGGCTCAGTGCCAAAATCGATAGAATAATGGTACCAACTCACACCATCATAACAAATGAGTTCATTCGTTAGTTGAATCAATAAATCTCCAACAAGTGTCATACATCGACTTCTGACTTCTCCTTGGTCACCAAGCTGTGGTGGCCGAGGCAGCTAAGTCATTGGATTGGTTTGTCAAAGGTCTCTGGTTCGATTCCCGTTGTCGACACTTTTGGTTTTTTGTTTGACGGATGAACTTTTTTTGCAAATGAACCTCGAGAGAATAGTTCTATCGCCCATCTCGAGCTGTGTTCACTGCGTCCGTGAATGGTACCACTATTCTCTCGACTCGAAACAATCATTCTCTCGGACTAGCGCTGCCAGTTTTGGGTGCACCTTTTGCAGTCCGGACACCTGAACTGGAAAAGATGTAACTTTTACACTTATTGCAGTTCGCATTTTACACTTGTTTTAGTTCGAGGATTGAAACTAGTCGGTGGTGTAAAATCGAACTGCAAACTGCACTGTGTACTTAAATTACTTAGTTTTTGGATGCTTTCAAAACATTATCTCCAAACGTGGGACTTGCTAATCGAGAAATTAAAAGTGAGAGTGTGTGCAACATGGAGTTAAACTTTCTGTGCAGTTGCTGTGAAGGTTCCTGTAGGGTTTTCGTCAATATAAATATATTGACCGGGTAATAATAACCCGAAACAGACTATCCCTTACTGAAGCGTGTACTTGGCATGGAAGAGGCGCGTGTTTTATGTTTACGCTGTGGACAGTGGAGTGGAGAGTGAACGATTAGCGCGGAAGGGTGAGTGTGATTGAATTGTGCTGGAAACGGTTGGCGGAATCCGGAGCAGGACACGACGGAAGCGGACATGAGGTCAGTGGGTGGTTGGGAGGTTAATGATCGGCAGCGATGGTGCTGCGTCCGGAACGTCGTGTCTCAAGGAGTCCCGGTTGCGACTCTACATCTGGTGACGAGGAGAAAAGGACCGTTTTTTTATCAGAGGGAGATCAACGGACCAGGTTCCGGGTGTCGTCAAATTATAAACGAGCGATTGTGTGTTAATTGTTAAGTTGATTCTGGTAGTGAAGTGGTGAAGCGAGTGTGGTTTCTCGCAAGATTGTTGATGAGAAGAAAATAGTAGAAATTATTGAAAGTGGAAGCGAAAGTCAAAGTAAAATGCTTGATTGTTTTCCCGGAGGGCTTGTCGTTGTTTATGATTTGATTCTTGACAGTTTGGCTAGAGGGCCTTACTGCAGTAGAAGATGTGCTGAGCTGGAAGGGTCATGGGTCGAATATTTGGCTAGGGGCCAAATGTTCTAAAATGATCGGGCTCTGGAGATGAATTTGGCTGGCCCCCTAGCCAAAAAAATAAAACTTAGCAAAAGCTAGGGGGCTCAAAATTGAATTTGGCTTGAGAGCGAAATGATCAAATGTTTGCAAGAGCTAGGGGGCTCTAGAGTTCAATGATTTGGCTAGGGGGCCAAATGATTTAAAGTTTGCAAGAGCTAGGGGGCTCTGGAGTTGAATGATTTGGCTAGAGGGGCCAAATGATCAAAAGTTTGCAAGAGCTAGGTTGCTCTGGATTTCAGTGATTTGGTTAGGGGCCAAATTATATAAAGTTTGCTAGAGCTAGGGGACTCTGGAGTAGAATGATGTGCTACACACAAAAAAATATTATGGTAATGACAAAAGTAACTTACTTTTGAATTAATAAGTGGTTAAAATTTGCTACATTAAAAGTTTTTTTCTTGTTTTGAAAATGAAAACTTTTACTGCTACAGTTTTTGAAAATCTCATTGCTAACTTATTTAAAAGTTTTAACTTTTAATTCGACTGTATAATTTCATTCATTTTGTCGTTCTCGTGAAACCGTGTACGTCTAAGTCCAAAATGTAAACAAACGTTTAGGTGATTCCGGTGGTTAGTGAGTGGTGGTCCCGGTGGTCCACGACGTCAATCAAAACAGAACGCGTCCGCAGCCAGGACTTGGACGCGGATACCTTAGGGGATTAGAGGAAAGTTGGTTTTCAAAAGGATGAGGCCAGCCGGATCTGCAGCTGTTTCACGACCGAAATAGGTAAGCTTGGGTGTTTGTTGGCGTTTGTGTTTGATTTTGTTTGTTTTTGTAGGACATCGTTTATGCGGATGTGAATTTGCACCGTTTTTTTCGTAAAGATAATTTTAACGGTGAGGAGAAGGATCCGACAGAAGAGGGGAACGTCGAGAAGCGATCGGAGGTGGTCAGCGCGGATGTTGCACTCGGTGCCGGCGGTATACGACCATCAGCAGTATTTTGTGCCGGAAGTGATGACGGGACAGTGTGGGATGCCTGAGGGTCCGCAGTCCATTTCTCGGTGCGGGACATGTTTGACGAGTATTACATAAACATCCGGAAGAACAGTTTGCACCAGTTCTGGAAGAACCGTCTGTACGAAAGCCGCAGGTCCTGAAGCTGTCGTACTCGGATTACTTCCAGAGGTTGGAGCGATATCCGACGAACCTGATCAAGAACATCTACCTGGAATACCGAAGAAGTCACCGGTGAGTATTGAGAATGTGTTCACTGTCTAGCCAATTTAATTTACTTTCAAACTCTTTCAGCAACTCGCGACGGCGCAGCTTCGACCGGATGAACTGGCAACATCTGTGCTGATCGGAAACTATCGGTTCAGGCGCTTCACTTCCCAGTCGGAAAACGTCGACTTACCTTCCCGAATTAACACCCAATGGCCAACTCCTCCAAGCCTGTCCTGATGATGGCCGGCAACGAGACCACCCTGTTCTCTACATCGCTGTCGCCCTCCAAAATGTAGGCCGCGATGTTAAGCAGCATAAGCAGCAGTTTTAATATTAAAATAAAAATAAAAATAGAAATAAAATCCATCACATATTTCGAAAATCATCACTATAATGTTAAATGTTATTTATTGTTGCCATAAAAAGTTTCTTCTTATAATAAAAGTAAAAAACTTTTACCGATACAACGATTTTGTTCCAGAAGTGCATGGTAGTATCAAAAACTTTCCAACTTTTAAATTAAAAAGTTTGAACTTTCTACGAATATTCACCAACGCGAACTTTTAATCCAACGAATGATCTTTTTAAATTCAGAGTAGTTTTTTTTGTGTGTAGGGGGGCAAATGATCATAAGTTTGTAAGAGCTAGGGGGCTCTGGATTTGAGTGATTTGGCTAGTGCCAAACGATTGAAAGTTTGCATGAGCTAGAGGGCTCTGGAGTTCAATGATGTGACTCTTAAATTACTCTATTTTGGCTAGCGGTTTCAATCTATAAAGATTTGCTAGATCCTGGGAGATCTAAATATCAGTGATTTGGCTTGGGGCTAAATTTTTGAATCGTGGAGAAACTAGAAGGCTCTACAGTAATATAACTATTGCAAAGATGTCATATGTCTTTTGGTTGTCCGAGTTAAGAGGCAATTTAATTTATTTAAAAATGTTTGACAAGAGTCAAAGGAAATGAATTTGGACGAATTGATTCCCAGTACGTTGTTGTATTTAAAAGATGTTTCCTAGTCAAATCTGAAGTATTCAAAAGTAAAAGTGATTTCTCGATAGGTGTACAGCCATCCCACATATTCGGAACGGTTTACAGATCGGCCAATGCTCAAAAAATCATAGCAAATCGATAATTGAACCTAATGATTCGCTTTTACCTTCATTTGAAAGCTTTTCTTGCGATCTTTCGAATGATGTATCGAACAACCGCAAATTTTAACTTTTTTATCAAGTTTTTAAAGAAAAACTTTGACCCTTGAAATCCACAAATTCGGAACACTTTTTTCTTACGGATGTAAACAAACTTTGGTTCTCTCCATGAGTACATAATTTTCAACAAACAAATGACTTCACGCACTGAAACTAACGAAACTAAAGCTTAGTTATGGTTAATGAATGGTCTGATAACTTTTTTTTGTAAAAATATCAGTTAAATTCAGGTGTTCCACAATTGTGGGAAACACAATAACATCCCACAATTATGGAACAGGCAATTTGGAGGCAGTGTTTTGCTGCTCAGGATAAAATAGTCTTGAAATGAGGTTTTTTGTTCAAAAAGCACTAATTTTACTAGTGAAATAGCAAGAGAATGTCCAAATGAAGGTCCTAAAAATAGTAGGGTCGACAGAAAAGCTGCATTTGCCATGTTATTGATAAATTATCATAAAAGTGTTCCGAATTTGTGGGTGTTCCGAATATGTGGGATGACTGTATAATCGAGGCAAAATCTTGACAGGAGGGCTTTTGTTAATTTGATTTGAGGGCTTTTGTTAATTTGATTTGGCGTGCGCGTTCCGTCCACCGGCGGTGTAGTGTGACCTGATAATACGTCAACTCATCGAGGTTGACAATCTGCTTAATAGGACAATTTGTGTTCAGCAAAATGAGATTGAGCGATAACAGGTCCGTGATGCCCTTAGATGTTCTGGGCTGCACGCGCGCTACAATGTGAGCAGCAGCGTGTACCCTACGCCGAAAGGCGCGGGAAATCACTGAAATGCTCATTTAGTCGGGATTATGGATTGAAATGGTCCATATGAACCTGGAATTCCCAGTAAGTGCTGGTCATTAGCTAGCGTTGATTACGTCCCTGCCCTTTGTACACACCGCCCGTCGCTACTACCGATGGATTATTTAGTGAGGTCTTTGAAGGTGAACATTTGCTAGTCCTTCCCGGATTACATTTGAATCGCTGAAGTTGACCGAACATGATGATTTAGAGGAAGTAAAAGTCGTAACAAGGTTTCCGTAGGTGAACCTGCGGAATAGCGTGGTTCACGTTTCTATGAAAAAGACAAAAGTTGTTATTTTGTCTTGCATCAACCGGAATTTCGTTCTTTTATGTCCCCAGAAGCAAGGGGTTTCCAGCATCGTGTCAGACTGGTCACTAATCCGGAATTACTTGGAATTTGAGCAAGTAATTCTGTAATTCCGGATTTACTGAGTAATTCCAGAGTAATCCTGGTAATTCCTAATAATCCCAGTAATCCTGGTAATTCCATGATTCTTGTTTGTGAAAACATACTTCAGAAAATAATAAAATAATAAAAAATAACTGTTAAAAAGATAATTTCGATAAACCTTTTATAATTCTATTTATTGCCTATTAATTTTCATGTATGAAACCAAAGTTACAGCTAGTACGGGATCATTCGGATTTTGAGTATGTAAATCAGTAATTCCAAAATTATTTCGCAATTCTGCAGTAATTCCTGTAATTCTGGAATTACCTAGTAATTCCGTAGTAATTCGAGTAATTCCATAGTTACTCAGTAATTCGTGTATTTCCCATTAATTCAAGTAACTACTAGTAATTCTTAAAAGGTAAATCGGCAGAATGCATTTTGCTTTTCATTGATGCTTTTTATGGTTGTAAGAAGTAAAGAGCGGATTCGAAATATCCGCCAATTTGGATGCTCTCTAATTCAAATGTATTCGGATGAAAAACACTCAAACGTCAAAATCAGTTGTCAAACTGATGTTGATGTTTACCACATTATTCGATGATTTCCAAGTAGGGCGTCCAATTTTCCAGGGTTTTGAGTTTACCGGAAAACGGAAAAAATATATTTTTTATCCCGGGAAATTTTTGAAAACGTCATGAAATCTATGTTTTCTTTATATTAGTTATGTTTTTAAAATCAAACTATTAGCACAATACTATTAAAATCAATCTAAATAGGGATAGCACTTTTAGATAGTTTTGAAGATTTTTTTTGTTCTTTGTTGTGCTTTGAATTTTAAATGCACTCGAACGCCAAAATCAGTTTTCAAAATGATGTTGATATTTACCCAATTGTTCGATGATTTCCAAGCAGGACGTCTAATTTTCCCAGGTTTTGAGTTTCCGGAAAACGGGAAAAT